>NW_027552457.1:0-88975 GCF_045843805.1 Urocitellus parryii | reverse complement strand
TAATGATCAGTACACCAATCCCACTTTGCTCACCAAATTTCGTTCTTCTCGGTTAAACCGTTCCTTTGGCAGGAACCGTTTTCATGTTTAGGTTTCACTCTGTTTTCTCCTATATGGATACATGTAGTTGGAACTCTAAATCAAACACGGTTTGTGCTAGCTCTTTGAAACTTGGCACAATAATGTAGTTCCAAGTTCTATCGCTATGGTTTGTGTCCTATTGAGGTAGCCCGAAGCAGAGACTGACGAGAATCACTTTCATTGAAAGGGGTTGCCAAGCTTCCAGAAAACTACGAGTTTCCTGAAATCTCAGCAAACCTTTTTTCACCCAAACTTGATGATACTTGCAGGTAATGAACAGTACACCAATCCCACTTGGCTCACCAAATTTCGTTCTTCCTAGGTTATACCGCTCCATTGCAGGAACCATTTTCATGTTTAGGTTTCACTCTGTTTTCTCCTATATGGATACATGTAGTTGGAACTCTAAATCAAACACGGTTTGTGCTAGCTCTTTGAAACTTGGCACAATAATGTAGTTCCAAGTTCTATCGCTATGGTTTGTGTCCTATTGAAGTAGTCCCAAGCAGAGACTGACGAGAATCACTTTCATTGAAAGGGGTTGCCAAGCTTCCAAAAATCTACGAGTTTCCTGAAATCTCAGCAAACATTTTTTTACCCAATCTTGATGATACTTGCAGGTAATGATCAGTACACCAATCCCACTTTGCTCACCAAATTTCGTTCTTCTCGGTTAAACCGTCCTTTGGCAGGAACCGTTTTCATGTTTAGGTTTCACTCTGTTTTCTCCTATATGGATACATGTATTTGGAACTCTAAATCGAACACGGTTTGTGCTAGCTCTTTGAAACTTGGCACAATAATGTAGTTCCAAGTTCTATCGCTATGGTTTGTGTCCTATTGAAGTAGCCCCAAGCAGAGACTGACGAGAATCACTTTCATTGAACGGGGTTGCCGAGCATCCAATAAACTATGAGTTTCCTGAAATCTCAGCAAACTTTTTTTCACCCAATCTTGATGATACTTGCAGGTAATGATCAGTACACCAATCACACTTGGCTCACCAAATTTCGTTCTTTTCGGTTAAACCGTTCCTTTGCAGAAACCGTTTTCATGTTTAGGTTCACTCTGTTTTCTCCTATATTGATACATGTAGTTGGAACTCTAAATCAAACACGGTTTGTGCTAGCTCTTTGAAACTTGGCACAATAATGTAGTTCCAAGTTCTTTCGCTATGGTTTGTGTCCTATTGAGGTAGCCCGAAGCAGAGACTGACGAGAATCACTTTCATTGAAAGGGGTTGCCAAGCTTCCAGAAAACTACGAGTTTCCTGAAATCTCAGCAAACCTTTTTTCACCCAAACTTGATGATACTTGCAGGTAATGAACAGTACACCAATCCCACTTGGCTCACCAAATTTCGTTCTTCTAGGTTATACCGCTCCATTGCAGGAACCATTTTCATGTTTAGGTTACACTCTGTTTTCTCCTATATGGATACATGTAGTTGGAACTCTAAATCAAACACGGTTTGTGCTAGCTCTTTGAAACTTGGCACAATAATGTAGTTCCAAGTTCTATCGCTATGGTTTGTGTCCTATTGAAGTAGTCCCAAGCAGAGACTGACGAGAATCACTTTCATTGAAAGGGGTTGCCAAGCTTCCAAAAATCTACGAGTTTCCTGAAATCTCAGCAAACATTTTTTACCCAATCTTGATGATACTTGCAGGTAATGATCAGTACACCAATCCCACTTTGCTCACCAAATTTCGTTCTTCTCGGTTAAACCGTTCCTTTGCAGGAACCGTTTTCATGTTTAGGTTTCACTCTGTTTTCTCCTATATGGATACATGTATTTGGAACTCTAAATCGAACACGGTTTGTGCTAGCTCTTTGAAACTTGGCACAATAATGTAGTTCCAAGTTCTATCGCTATGGTTTGTGTCCTATTGAAGTAGCCCCAAGCAGAGACTGACGAGAATCACTTTCATTGAAAGGGGTTGCCAAGCTACCAAAAAACTACGAGTTTCCTGAAATCTCAGCAAACATTTTTTCACTCAATCTTGATGATACTTGCAGGTAATGATCAGTACACCAATCCCACTTGGCTCACCAAATTTCGTTCTTCTCGCTTATATCGTTCCTTTGCAGGAACCGTTTTCATGTTTAGGTTTCACTCTGTTTTCTCCTATATGGATACATGTATTTGGAACTCTAAATCAAACACGGTTTGTGCTAGCTCTTTGAAACTTGGCACAATAATGTAGTTCCAAGTTCTATCGCTATGGTTTGTGTCCTATGGAAGTAGCCCCAAGCAGAGACTGACGAGAATCACTTTTATTGAAAGGGGTTGCCAAGCTTCCAAAAAACTACGAGTTTCCTGAAATCTCAGCAAACATTTTTTTAACTCAATCTTGATGATACGTGCAGGTAATGATCAGTACACCAATCCCACTTGGCTCACCAAATTTCGTTATTCTCGGTTATACCGTTCCTTTGCAGGAACCGTTTTCATGTTTAGGTTTCACTCTGTTTTCTCCTATATGGATACATGTATTTGGAACTCTAAATCAAACACGGTTTGTGCTAGCTCTTTGAAACGTGGCACAATAATGTAGTTCCAAGTTCTATCGCTATGGTTTGTGTCCTATTGAAGTAGCCCCAAGAAGAGACTGACGAGAATCACTTTCATTGAAAGGGGTTGCCAAGCTTCCAAAAAACTACGAGTTTCCTGAAATCTCAGCAAACATTTTTCACCCAATCTTGATGATTCTTGCAGGTAATGATCAGTACACCAATCCCACTGGGCTCACCAAATTTCGTTCTTCTTGGTTAAACCGTTCCTTTGCAGGAACCGTTTTCATGTTTAGGTTTCACTCTGTTTTCTCCTATATGGATACATGTAGTTGGAACTCTAAATCAAACACGGTTTGTGCTAGCTCTTTGAAACTTGGCACAATAATGTAGTTCCAAGTTCTATCGCTATGATTTGTGTCCTATTGAAGTAGCCCCAAGCAGAGACTGACGAGAATCACCTTCATTGAAAGGGGTTGCCAAGCTTCCAAAAAACTACGAGTTTCCTGATATCTCAGCAAACTTTTTTTCACCCTATCTTGATGATACTTGAAGGTAATGATCAGTACACCAATCCCCCTTGGCTCACCAAATTTCGTTCTTCTCAGTTAAACCGTTCCTTTGCAGGAACCGTTTTCATGTTTAGGTTTCACTCTGTTTTCTCCTATATGGATACATGTAGTTGGAACTCTAAATCAAACACGGTTTGTGCTAGCTCTTTGAAACTTACCACAATAATGTAGTTCCAAGTTCTATCACTATGGTTTGTGTCCTATTGAAGTAGCCCCAAGCAGAGACTGACGAGAATCACTTTCATTGAAAGGGTTGACAAGCTTCCAAAACACTACGAGTTTCCTGAAATCTCAGCAAACATTTTTTCACCCAATCTTGATGACAATTGCAGGTAATGATCAGTACACCAATCCCACTTGGCTCACCAAATTTCGTTCTTTTCGGTTAAACCTTTCCTTTGCAGAAACCGTTTTCATGTTTAGGTTTCACTCTGTTTTCTCCTATATGGATACATGTAGTTGGAACTCTAAATCAAACTCGGTTTGTGCTAGCTCTTTGAAACTTGGCACAATAATGTAGTTCCAAGTTCTATCGCTATGGATTGTGTCCTATTGAGGTAGTCCGAAGCAGAGAGTGACGAGAATCACTTTCATTGAAAGGGGTTGCCAAGCATCCAAAAAACTACGAGTTTCCTGAAATCTCAGCAAACCTTTTTTCACCCAATCTTGATGATACTTGCAGGTAATGAACAGTACACCAATCCCACTTGGCTCAAAAAATTTCGTTCTTCTAGGTGAATCCGTTCCTTTGCAGGAACCGTTTTCATGTTTAGGTTTCACTCTGTTTTCTCCTATATGGATACATGTAGTTGGAACTCTAAATTAAACACGGTTTGTGCTATCTCTTTGAAACTTGGCACAATAATGTAGTTCCAAGTTCTATGGCTATGGTTTGTGTCCTATTGAAGTAGCCCCAAGCAGAGACTGACGAGAATCACTTTCATTGAAAGGGGTTGCCAAGCTTCCAAAAAACTACGAGTTTCCTGAAATCTCAGCAAACCTTTTTTCACCCAATCTTGATGATACTTGCAGGTAATGATCAGTACACCAATCCCACTTGGCTCACCAAATTCGTTCTTCTCGGTTAAACCGTTCCTTTGCAGGAACCGTTTTCCTGTTTAGGTTTCACTCTGTTTTATCCTATATGGATACATGTAGTTGGAACTCTAAATCAAAAACGGTTTGTGCTAGCTCTTTGAAACTTGGCACAATAATGTAGTTCCAAGTTCTATCGCTATGGTTTGTGTCCTATTGAGGTAGCCCCAAGCAGAGACTGACGAGTATCACTTTCATTGAAAGGGGTTGCCAAGCTTCCAAAAACTACGAGTTTCCTGAAATCTCAGCAAACGTTTTTTGACCCAATCTTGATGATACTTGCAGGTAATGAACAGTACACCAATCCCACTTGGCTCAGCAAATTTCGTTCTTCTCGGTTATACCGTTCCTTTGCAGGAACCGTTTTCATGTTGGTTTCACTCTGTTTTCTACTATATGGATACATGTAGTTGGAACTCTAAATCAAACACGGTTTGTGCTAACTCTTTGAAACTTACCACAAAAATGTAGTTCCAAGTTCTATCGCTATGGTTTGTGTCCTATTGAAGTAGCCCCAAGCAGAGACTGACGAGAATCACTTTCATTGAAAGGGGTTGCCAAGCTTCCAAAAAACTACGAGATTCCTGAAATCTCAGCAACCATATTTTCATCCAATCTAGATGATACTTGCAGGTAATGATCAGTACACCAATCCCACTTGGCTCACAAAATTTCGTTCTTCTCGGTTAAACCGTTCCTTTGCAGGAACCGTTTTCCTGTTTAGGTTTCACTCTGTTTTCTCCTATATGGATACATATAGTTGGAACTCTAAATCAAAAACGGTTTGTGCTAGCTCTTTGAAACTTGGCACAATAATGTAGTTCCAAGTTCTATCGCTATGGTTTGTGTCCTATTGAGGTAGCCCCAAGCAGAGACTGACGAGAATCACTTTCATTGAAAGGGGTTGCCAAGCTTCCAAAAAACTACGAGTTTCCTGAAATCTCAGCAAACTTTTTTGACCCAATCTTGATGATACGTGCAGGTAATGATCAGTACACCAATCCCACTTGGCTCACCAAATTTCGTTATTCTCGGTTATACCGTTCCTTTGCAGGAACCGTTTTCATGTTTAGGTTTCACTCTGTTTTCTCCTATATGGATACATGTAGTTGGAACTCTAAAGCAAACACGGTTTGTGCTAGCTCTTTGAAACTTGGCACAATAATGTAGTTCCAAGTTCTATCGCTATGGTTTGTGTCCTATTGAAGTAGCCCCAAGCAGAGACTGACGAGAATCACTTTCATTGAAAGGGGTTGCCAAGCTTCCAAAAAACTACGAGTTTCCTGAAATCTCAGCAAACCTTTTTTCACCCAAACTTGATGATACTTGCAGGTAATGATCAGTACACCAATCCCACTTGTCTCACCAAATTTCGTTCTTTTCGGTTAAACCGTTCCTTTGCAGAAAACCATTTTCATATTTATGTTTCACTCTGTTTTCTCCTATATGGATACATGTAGTTGGAACTCTAAATCAAACACGGTTTGTGCTAGCTCTTTGAAACTTGGCACAATAATGTAGTTCCAAGTTCTATGGCTATGGTTTGTGTCCTATTTAAGTAGCCCCAAGCAGAGACTGACGAGAATCACTTTCATTGAAAGGGGTTGAGAAGCTTCCAAAAAACTACGAGATTCCTGAAATCTCAGCAACCATATTTTCACCCAATCTAGATGATACTTGCAGGTAATGATCAGTACACCAATCCCACTTGGCTCACAAAATTTCGTTATTCTCGTTTAAACCGTTCCTTTGCAGGAACGTTTTCCTGTTTAGGTTTCACTCTGTTTTCTCCTATATGGATACATGTAGTTGGAACTCTAAATAAAAACGGTTTGTGCTAGCTCTTTGAAACTTGGCACAATAATGTAGTTCCAAGTTCTATCGCTATGGTTTGTCTCCTATTGAAGTTGCCCCAAGCAGAGACTGAAGAGAATCACTTTCATTGAAAGGGGTTGCCAAGCTTCCAAAAAACTACGAGTTTCCTGAAATCTCAGCAAACTTTTTTCACCCAATCTTGATGATACTTGCAGGTAATGATCAGTACACCAATCCCACTGGGCTCACAAAATTTCGTTCTTCTTGGTAAACCGTTCCTTTGCAGGAACCGTTTTCATGTTTAAGTTTCACTCTGTTTTCTCCTATATGGATACATGTAGTTGGAACTCTAAATCAAAAACGGTTTGTGCTAGCTTTGAAACTTGGCACAATAATGTAGTTCCAAGTTCTATCGCTATGGTTTGTGTTCTATTGAAGTAGCCCCAAGCAGAGACTGACGAGAATCACTTTTATTGAAAGGGGTTGCCAAGCTTCCAAAAAACTACGAGTTTCCTGAAATCTCAGCAAACTTTTTTTCACCCAATTTGATGATACTTGCAGGTAATGATCAGTACACCAATCCCACTGGGCTCACAAAATTTCGTTCTTCTTGGTAAACCGTTCCTTTGCAGGAACCGTTTTCATGTTTAAGTTTCACTCTGTTTTCTCCTATATGGATACATGTAGTTGGAACTCTAAAATCAAAAACGGTTTGTGCTAGCTTTGAAACTTGGCACAATAATGTAGTTCCAAGTTCTATCGCTATGGTTTGTGTCCTATTGAGGTAGCCCCAAGGAGAGACTGACGAGAATCACTTTCATTGTAAGGGGTTGCCAAGCTTCCAAAAAACTACGAGTTTCCTGAAATCTCAGCAAACCTTTTTTCACCCAATCTTGATGATACTTGCAGGTAATGAACAGTACACCAATCCCACTTGGTTCAGCAAATTTCGTTCTTTAGGTTAAACCGTTCCTTTGCAGGAACCGTTTCATGTTTAGGTTTCACTCTGTTTTCTCCTATATAGATACATGTAGTTGGAACTCTAAATTAAACACGGTTTTGTGCTAGCTCTTTGAAAATTGGCACAATAATGTAGTTCCAAGTTCTATCGCTATGCTTTGTGTCCTATTGAAGTAGCCCCAAGCAGATACTGACGAGAATCACTTTCATTGAAAGGGGTTGCCAAGCTTCCAAAAAACTACGAGTTTCCTGAAATCTCAGCAAACATTTTTTCACCCAATCTTGATGAGACTTGCAGGTAATGAACAGTACACCAATCCCACTTGGCTCAAAAATTTCGTTCTTCTAGGTGAAAACCGTTCCTTTGCAGGAACCGTTTTCATGTTTAGGTTTCACTCTGTTTTCTCCTATATGGATACATGTAGTTGGAACTCTAAAGCAAACACGGTTTGTGCTAGCTCTTTGAAACTTACCACAATAATGTAGTTCCAAGTTCTATCGCTATGGTTTGTGTCCTATTGAAGTAGCCCCAAGCAGAGACTGACGAGTATCACTTTCATTGAAAGGGGTTGACAAGCTTCCAAAAACTACGAGTTTCCTGAAATCTCAGCAAACATTTTTTCACCCAATCTTGATGTTACTTGCAGGTAATGATCAGTACACCAATCCCACTAGGCTCACTAAATTTCGTTCTTTTCGGTTAAACCGTTCCTTTGCAGAAACCATTTTCATGTTTAGGTTTCACTCTGTTTTCTCCTTTATGGATACATGTAGTTGGAACTCTAAATCAAACACGGTTTGTGCTAGCTCTTTTGAAACTTGGCACAATAATGTAGTTCCAAGTTCTATCGCTATGGTTTGTGTCATATTGAGGTAGCCCCAAGCAGAGACTGAAGAGAATCACTTTCATTGAAAGGGGTTGCCAAGGTTCCAAAAAACTACGAGTTTCCTGAAATCTCAGCAAACCTTTTTCACCCAATCTTGATGATACTTGCAGGTAATGAAGAGTACACCAATCCCATTGGGCTCAAAAAATTTCGTTCTTCTAGGTTAAACCGTTCCTTTGCAGGAACCTTTTTCATGTTTAGGTTTCACTCTGTTTTCTCCTATATGGATACATGTAGTTGGAACTCTAAATTAAACACGGTTTGTGCTAGCTCTTTGAAACTTGGCACAATAATGTAGTTCCAAGTTCTATGGCTATGGTTTGTGTTCTATTGAAGTAGCCCCAAGCAGAGACTGACGAGAATCACTTTTATTGAAAGGGGTTGCCAAGCTTCCAAAAAACTACGAGTTTCCTGAAATCTCAGCAAACTTTTTTTCACCCAATCTTGATGATACTTGCAGGTAATGATCAGTACACCAATCCCACTGGGCTCACAAAATTTCGTTCTTCTTGGTAAACCGTTCCTTTGCAGGAACCGTTTTCATGTTTAAGTTTCACTCTGTTTTCTCCTATATGGATACATGTAGTTGGAACTCTAAATCAAAAACGGTTTGTGCTAGCTTTGAAACTTGGCACAGTAATGTAGTTCCAAGTTCTATCGCTATGGTTTGTGTCCTATTGAGGTAGCCCCAAGGAGAGACTGACGAGAATCACTTTCATTGTAAGGGGTTGCCAAGCTTCAAAAACTACGAGTTTCCTGAAATCTCAGCAAACCTTTTTTCACCCAATCTTGATGATACTTGCAGGTAATGAACAGTACACCAATCCCACTTGGTTCAGCAAATTTCGTTCTTTTAGGTTAAACCGTTCCTTTGCAGGAACCGTTTTCATGTTTAGGTTTCACTCTGTTTTCTCCTATATAGATACATGTAGTTGGAACTCTAAATTAAACACGGTTTGTGCTAGCTCTTTGAAAATTGGCACAATAATGTAGTTCCAAGTTCTATCGCTATGCTTTGTGTCCTATTGAAGTAGCCCCAAGCAGATACTGACGAGAATCACTTTCATTGAACGGGGTTGCCGAGCATCCAATAAACTACGAGTTTCCTGAAATCTCAGCAAACTTTTTTTCACCCAATCTTGATGATACTTGCAGGTAATGATCAGTACACCAATCCCACTTGGCTCACAAAATTTCGTTATTCTCGTTTAAACCGTTCCTTTGCAGGAACCGTTTTCCTGTTTAGGTTTCACTCGGTTTTCTCCTATATGGATACATGTAGTTGGAACTCTAAATAAAAACGGTTTGTGCTAGCTCTTTGAAACTTGGCACAATAATGTAGTTCCAAGTTCTATCGCTATGGTTTGTCTCCTATTGAAGTTGCCCCAAGCAGAGACTGACGAGAATCACTTTCATTGAAAGGGGTTGACAAGCTTCCAAAAAACTACGAGTTTCCTGAAATCTCAGCAAACATTTTTTTCACCCAATCTTGATGATACGTGCAGGTAATGATCAGTACACCAATCCCACTTGTCTCACCAAATTTCGTTCTTTTCGGTTAAACCGTTCTTTTGCAGAAACCATTTTCATGTTTAGGTTTCACTCTGTTTTCTCCTATATGGATACATGTAGTTGGAACTCTAAATCAAACACGGTTTGTGCTAGCTCTTTGAAAACTTGGCACAATAATGTAGTTCCAAGTTCTATCGCTATGGTTTGTTTCCTATTGAGGTAGCCCCAAGCAGAGACTGAAGAGAATCACTTTCATTGAAAGGGTTGCCAAGCTTCCAAAAAACTACGAGTTCCTGAAATCTCAGCAAACCTTTTTTCACCCAATCTTGATGATACTTGCAGGTAATGAACAGTACACCAATCCCACTTGGCTCAAAAATTTCGTTCTTCTAGGTGAAACCGTTCCTTTGCAGGAACCGTTTTCATGTTTAGGTTTCACTCTGTTTTCTCCTATATGGATACATGTAGTTGGAACTCTAAATTAAACACGGTTGTGCTAGCTCTTTGAAACTTGGCACAATAATGTAGTTCCAAGTTCTATGGCTATGGTTTGTGTCCTATTTAAGTAGCCCCAAGCAGAGACTGACGAGAATCACTTTCATTGAAAGGGGTTGCCAAGCTTCCAAAAAACTACGAGTTTCCTGAAATCTCAGCAAACATTTTTTCACCCAAACTTGATGATACTTGCAGGTAATGAACAGTACACCAATCCACTTGGCTCACCAAATTTCGTTCTTCTAGGTTATACCGCTCCATTGCAGGAACCATTTTCATGTTTAGGTTTCACTCTGTTTTCTCCTATATGGATACATGTAGTTGGAACTCTAAATCAAACACGGTTTGTGCTAGCTCTTTGAAACTTGGCCACAATAATGTAGTTCCAAGTTCTATCGCTATGGTTTCTGTCCTATTGAAGTAGTCCCAAGCAGAGACTGACGAGAATCACTTTCATTGAAAGGGGGTTGCCAAGCTTCCAAAATCTACGAGTTTCCTGAAATCTCAGCAAACATTTTTTTACCCAATCTTGATGATACTTGCAGGTAATGATCAGTACACCAATCCCACTTTGCTCACCAAATTTCGTTCTTCTCGGTTAAACCGTTCCTTTGCAGGAACCGTTTTCATGTTTAGGTTTCACTCTGTTTTCTCCTATATGGATACATGTATTTGGAACTCTAAATCGAACACGGTTTGTGCTAGCTCTTTGAAACTTGGCACAATAATGTAGTTCCAAGTTCTATCGCTATGGTTTGTGTCCTATGAAGTAGCCCCAAGCAGAGACTGACGAGAATCACTTTCATTGAACGGGGTTGCCGAGCATCCAATAAACTACGAGTTTCCTGAAATCTCAGCAAACTTTTTTTCACCCAATCTTGATGATACTTGCAGGTAATGATCAGTACACCAATCCCACTTGGCTCACCAAATTTCGTTCTTTTCGGTTAAACCGTTCCTTTGCAGAAACCGTTTTCATGTTTAGGTTTCACTCTGTTTTCTCCTATATTGATACATGTAGTTGGAACTGTAAATCAAACACGGTTTGTGCTAGCTCTTTGAAACTTGGCACAATAATGTAGTTCCAAGTTCTATCGCTATGGTTTGTGTCCTATTGAGGTAGCCCGAAGCAGAGACTGACGAGAATCACTTTCATTGAAAGGGGTTGCCAAGCTTCCAGAAAACTACGAGTTTCCTGAAATCTCAGCAAACCTTTTTTCACCCAAACTTGATGATACTTGCAGGTAATGAACAGTACACCAATCCCACTTGGCTCACCAAATTCGTTCTTCTAGGTTATACCGCTCCATTGCAGGAACCATTTTCATGTTTAGGTTTCACTCTGTTTTCTCCTATATGGATACATGTAGTTGGAACTCTAAATCAAACACGGTTTGTGCTAGCTCTTTGAAACTTGGCACAATAATGTAGTTCCAAGTTCTATCGCTATGGTTTGTGTCCTATTGAAGTAGTCCCAAGCAGAGACTGACGAGAATCACTTTCATTGAAAGGGGTTGCCAAGCTTCAAAAATCTACGAGTTTCCTGAAATCTCAGCAAACATTTTTTTACCCAATCTTGATGATACTTGCAGGTAATGATCAGTACACCAATCCCACTTTGCTCACCAAATTTCGTTCTTCTCGGTTTAACCGTTCCTTTGCAGGAACCGTTTTCATGTTTAGGTTTCACTCTGTTTTCTCCTATATGGATACATGTAGTTGGAACTCTAAATCAACACGGTTTGTGCTAGCTCTTTGAAACTTGCACAATAATGTAGTTCCAAGTTCTATCGCTATGGTTTGTGTCCTATTGAGGTAGCCCGAAGCAGAGACTGACGAGAATCACTTTCATTGAAAGGGGTTGCCAAGCTTCCAGAAAACTACGAGTTTCCTGAAAATCTCAGCAAACCTTTTTTCACCCAAACTTGATGATACTTGCAGGTAATGACAGTACACCAATCCCACTTGGCTCACCAAATTTCGTTCTTCTAGGTTATACCGCTCCATTGCAGGAACCATTTTCATGTTTAGGTTTCACTCTGTTTTCTCCTATATGGATACATGTAGTTGGAACTCTAAATCAAACACGGTTTGTGCTAGCTCTTTGAAACTTGGCACAATAATGTAGTTCCAAGTTCTATCGCTATGGTTTGTGTCCTATTGAAGTAGTCCCAAGCAGAGACTGAAGAATCACTTTCATTGAAAGGGGTTGCCAAGCTTCCAAAAATCTACGAGTTTCCTGAAATCTCAGCAAACATTTTTTTACCCAATCTTGATGATACTTGCAGGTAATGATCAGTACACCAATCCCACTTTGCTCACCAAATTTCGTTCTTCTCGGTTAAACCGTTCCTTTGCAGGAACCGTTTTCATGTTTAGGTTTCACTCTGTTTTCTCCTATATGGATACATGTATTTGGAACTCTAAATCGAACACGGTTTGTGCTAGCTCTTTGAAACTTGGCACAATAATGTAGTTCCAAGTTCTATCGCTATGGTTTGTGTCCTATTGAAGTAGCCCCAAGCAGAGACTGACGAGAATCACTTTCATTGAAAGGGGTTGCCAAGCTACCAAAAAACTACGAGTTTCCTGAAATCTCAGCAAACATTTTTTCACTCAATCTTGATGATACTTGCAGGTAATGATCAGTACACCAATCCCACTTGGCTCACCAAATTTCGTTCTTCTCGCTTATATCGTTCCTTTGCAGGAACCGTTTTCATGTTTAGGTTTCACTCTGTTTTCTCCTATATGGATACATGTATTTGGAACTCTAAATCAAACACGGTTTGTGCTAGCTCTTTGAAACTTGGCACAATAATGTAGTTCCAAGTTCTATCGCTATGGTTTGTGTCCTATGGAAGTAGCCCCAAGCAGAGACTGACGAGAATCACTTTTATTGAAAGGGGTTGCCAAGCTTCCAAAAAACTACGAGTTTCCTGAAATCTCAGCAAACATTTTTTTAACTCAATCTTGATGATACGTGCAGGTAATGATCAGTACACCAATCCCACTTGGCTCACCAAATTTCGTTATTCTCGGTTATACCGTTCCTTTGCAGGAACCGTTTTCATGTTTAGGTTTCACTCTGTTTTCTCCTATATGGATACATGTATTTGGAACTCTAAATCAAACACGGTTTGTGCTAGCTCTTTGAAACGTGGCACAATAATGTAGTTCCAAGTTCTATCGCTATGGTTTGTGTCCTATTGAAGTAGCCCCAAGAAGAGACTGACGAGAATCACTTTCATTGAAAGGGGTTGCCAAGCTTCCAAAAAACTACGAGTTTCCTGAAATCTCAGCAAACATTTTTTCACCCAATCTTGATGATTCTTGCAGGTAATGATCAGTACACCAATCCCACTGGGCTCACCAAATTTCGTTCTTCTTGGTTAAACCGTTCCTTTGCAGGAACCGTTTTCATGTTTAGGTTTCACTCTGTTTTCTCCTATATGGATACATGTAGTTGGAACTCTAAATCAAACACGGTTTGTGCTAGCTCTTTGAAACTTGGCACAATAATGTAGTTCCAAGTTCTATCGCTATGATTTGTGTCCTATTGAAGTAGCCCCAAGCAGAGACTGACGAGAATCACCTTCATTGAAAGGGGTTGCCAAGCTTCCAAAAAACTACGAGTTTCCTGATATCTCAGCAAACTTTTTTTCACCTTATCTTGATGATACTTGAAGGTAATGATCAGTACACCAATCCCCCTTGGCTCACCAAATTTCGTTCTTCTCAGTTAAACCGTTCCTTTGCAGGAACCGTTTTCATGTTTAGGTTTCACTCTGTTTTCTCCTATATGGATACATGTAGTTGGAACTCTAAATCAAACACGGTTTGTGCTAGCTCTTTGAAACTTACCACAATAATGTAGTTCCAAGTTCTATCACTATGGTTTGTGTCCTATTGAAGTAGCCCCAAGCAGAGACTGACGAGAATCACTTTCATTGAAAGGGGTTGACAAGCTTCCAAAACACTACGAGTTTCCTGAAATCTCAGCAAACATTTTTTCACCCAATCTTGATGACAATTGCAGGTAATGATCAGTACACCAATCCCACTTGGCTCACCAAATTTCGTTCTTTTCGGTTAAACCTTTCCTTTGCAGAAACCGTTTTCATGTTTAGGTTTCACTCTGTTTTCTCCTATATGGATACATGTAGTTGGAACTCTAAATCAAACTCGGTTTGTGCTAGCTCTTTGAAACTTGGCACAATAATGTAGTTCCAAGTTCTATCGCTATGGTTTGTGTCCTATTGAGGTAGTCCGAAGCAGAGAGTGACGAGAATCACTTTCATTGAAAGGGGTTGCCAAGCATCCAAAAAACTACGAGTTTCCTGAAATCTCAGCAAACCTTTTTTCACCCAATCTTGATGATACTTGCAGGTAATGAACAGTACACCAATCCCACTTGGCTCAAAAAATTTCGTTCTTCTAGGTGAATCCGTTCCTTTGCAGGAACCGTTTTCATGTTTAGGTTTCACTCTGTTTTCTCCTATATGGATACATGTAGTTGGAACTCTAAATTAAACACGGTTTGTGCTATCTCTTTGAAACTTGGCACAATAATGTAGTTCCAAGTTCTATGGCTATGGTTTGTGTCCTATTGAAGTAGCCCCAAGCAGAGACTGACGAGAATCACTTTCATTGAAAGGGGTTGCCAAGCTTCCAAAAAACTACGAGTTTCCTGAAATCTCAGCAAACCTTTTTTCACCCAATCTTGATGATACTTGCAGGTAATGATCAGTATACCAATCCCACTTGGCTCACCAAATTTCGTTCTTCTCGGTTAAACCGTTCCTTTGCAGGAACCGTTTTCCTGTTTAGGTTTCACTCTGTTTTATCCTATATGGATACATGTAGTTGGAACTCTAAATCAAAAACGGTTTGTGCTAGCTCTTTGAAACTTGGCACAATAATGTAGTTCCAAGTTCTATCGCTATGGTTTGTGTCCTATTGAGGTAGCCCCAAGCAGAGACTGACGAGTATCACTTTCATTGAAAGGGGTTGCCAAGCTTCCAAAAAACTACGAGTTTCCTGAAATCTCAGCAAACGTTTTTTGACCCAATCTTGATGATACTTGCAGGTAATGAACAGTACACCAATCCCACTTGGCTCAGCAAATTTCGTTCTTCTCGGTTATACCGTTCCTTTGCAGGAACCGTTTTCATGTTGGTTTCACTCTGTTTTCTACTATATGGATACATGTAGTTGGAACTCTAAATCAAACACGGTTTGTGCTAACTCTTTGAAACTTACCACAATAATGTAGTTCCAAGTTCTATCGCTATGGTTTGTGTCCTATTGAAGTAGCCCCAAGCAGAGACTGACGAGAATCACTTTCATTGAAAGGGGTTGCCAAGCTTCCAAAAAACTACGAGATTCCTGAAATCTCAGCAACCATATTTTCATCCAATCTAGATGATACTTGCAGGTAATGATCAGTACACCAATCCCACTTGGCTCACAAAATTTCGTTCTTCTCGGTTAAACCGTTCCTTTGCAGGAACCGTTTTCCTGTTTAGGTTTCACTCTGTTTTCTCCTATATGGATACATATAGTTCGAACTCTAAATCAAAAACGGTTTGTGCTAGCTCTTTGAAACTTGGCACAATAATGTAGTTCCAAGTTCTATCGCTATGGTTTGTGTCCTATTGAGGTAGCCCCAAGCAGAGACTGACGAGAATCACTTTCATTGAAAGGGGTTGCCAAGCTTCCAAAAAACTACGAGTTTCCTGAAATCTCAGCAAAGTTTTTTGACCCAATCTTGATGATACTTGCAGGTAATGATCAGTACACCAATCCCACTTGGCTCACCAAATTTCGTTATTCTCGGTTATACCGTTCCTTTGCAGGAACCGTTTTCATGTTTAGGTTTCACTCTGTTTTCTCCTATATGGATACATGTAGTTGGAACTCTAAAGCAAACACGGTTTGTGCTAGCTCTTTGAAACTTGGCACAATAATGTAGTTCCAAGTTCTATCGCTATGGTTTGTGTCCTATTGAAGTAGCCCCAAGCAGAGACTGACGAGAATCACTTTCATTGAAAGGGGTTGCCAAGCTTCCAAAAAACTACGAGTTTCCTGAAATCTCAGCAAACCTTTTTTCACCCAAACTTGATGATACTTGCAGGTAATGATCAGTACACCAATCCCACTTGGCTCACCAAATTTCGTTCTTTTCGGTTAAACCGTTCCTTTGCAGAAACCATTTTCATATTTATGTTTCACTCTGTTTTCTCCTATATGGATACATGTAGTTGGAACTCTAAATCAAACACGGTTTGTGCTAGCTCTTTGAAACTTGGCACAATAATGTAGTTCCAAGTTCTATGGCTATGGTTTGTGTCCTATTTAAGTAGCCCCAAGCAGAGACTGACGAGAATCACTTTCATTGAAAGGGGTTGAGAAGCTTCCAAAAAACTACGAGATTCCTGAAATCTCAGCAACCATATTTTCACCCAATCTAGATGATACTTGCAGGTAATGATCAGTACACCAATCCCACTTGGCTCACAAAATTTCGTTATTCTCGTTTAAACCGTTCCTTTGCAGGAACCGTTTTCCTGTTTAGGTTTCACTCTGTTTTCTCCTATATGGATACATGTAGTTGGAACTCTAAATAAAAACGGTTTGTGCTAGCTCTTTGAAACTTGGCACAATAATGTAGTTCCAAGTTCTATCGCTATGGTTTGTCTCCTATTGAAGTTGCCCCAAGCAGAGACTGAAGAGAATCACTTTCATTGAAAGGGGTTGCCAAGCTTCCAAAAAACTACGAGTTTCCTGAAATCTCAGCAAACATTTTTTCACCCAATCTTGATGAGACTTGCAGGTAATGATCAGTACACCAATCCCACTTGTCTCACCAAATTTCGTTCTTTTCGGTTAAACCGTTCTTTTGCAGAAACCATTTTCATGTTTAGGTTTCACTCTGTTTTCTCCTATATGGATACATGTAGTTTGAACTCTAAATCAAACACGGTTTGTGCTAGCTCTTTGAAACTTGGCACAATAATGTAGTTCCAAGTTCTATCGCTATGGTTTGTGTCCTATTGAGGTAGCCCCAAGCAGAGACTGAAGAGAATCACTTTCATTGAAAGGGGTTGCCAAGCTTCCAAAAAACTACGAGTTTCCTGAAATCTCAGCAAACCTTTTTTCACCCAATCTTGATGATACTTGCAGGTAATTAACAGTACACCAATCCCACTTGGCTCAAAAAATTTCGTTCTTCTAGGTGAAACCGTTCCTTTGCAGGAACCGTTTTCATGTTTAGGTTTCACTCTGTTTTCTCCTATATGGATACATGTAGTTGGAACTCTAAAGCAAACACGGTTTGTGCTAGCTCTTTGAAACTTACCACAATAATGTAGTTCCAAGTTCTATCGCTATGGTTTGTGTCCTATTGAAGTAGCCCCAAGCAGAGACTGACGAGTATCACTTTCATTGAAAGGGGTTGACAAGCTTCCAAAAAACTACGAGTTTCCTGAAATCTCAGCAAACATTTTTTCACCCAATCTTGATGTTACTTGCAGGTAATGATCAGTACACCAATCCCACTTGGCTCACTAAATTTCGTTCTTTTCGGTTAAACCGTTCCTTTGCAGAAACCATTTTCATGTTTAGGTTTCACTCTGTTTTCTCCTTTATGGATACATGTAGTTGGAACTCTAAATCAAACACGGTTTGTGCTAGCTCTTTGAAACTTGGCACAATAATGTAGTTCCAAGTTCTATCGCTATGGTTTGTGTCATATTGAGGTAGCCCCAAGCAGAGACTGAAGAGAATCACTTTCATTGAAAGGGGTTGCCAAGGTTCCAAAAAACTACGAGTTTCCTGAAATCTCAGCAAACCTTTTTTCACCCAATCTTGATGATACTTGCAGGTAATGAAGAGTACACCAATCCCATTGGGCTCAAAAAATTTCGTTCTTCTAGGTTAAACCGTTCCTTTGCAGGAACCTTTTTCATGTTTAGGTTTCACTCTGTTTTCTCCTATATGGATACATGTAGTTGGAACTCTAAATTAAACACGGTTTGTGCTAGCTCTTTGAAACTTGGCACAATAATGTAGTTCCAAGTTCTATGGCTATGGTTTGTGTTCTATTGAAGTAGCCCCAAGCAGAGACTGACGAGAATCACTTTTATTGAAAGGGGTTGCCAAGCTTCCAAAAAACTACGAGTTTCCTGAAATCTCAGCAAACTTTTTTTCACCCAATCTTGATGATACTTGCAGGTAATGATCAGTACACCAATCCCACTGGGCTCACAAAATTTCGTTCTTCTTGGTAAACCGTTCCTTTGCAGGAACCGTTTTCATGTTTAAGTTTCACTCTGTTTTCTCCTATATGGATACATGTAGTTGGAACTCTAAATCAAAAACGGTTTGTGCTAGCTTTGAAACTTGGCACAATAATGTAGTTCCAAGTTCTATCGCTATGGTTTGTGTCCTATTGAGGTAGCCCCAAGGAGAGACTGACGAGAATCACTTTCATTGTAAGGGGTTGCCAAGCTTCCAAAAAACTACGAGTTTCCTGAAATCTCAGCAAACCTTTTTTCACCCAATCTTGATGATACTTGCAGGTAATGAACAGTACACCAATCCCACTTGGTTCAGCAAATTTCGTTCTTTTAGGTTAAACCGTTCCTTTGCAGGAACCGTTTTCATGTTTAGGTTTCACTCTGTTTTCTCCTATATAGATACATGTAGTTGGAACTCTAAATAAACACGGTTTGTGCTAGCTCTTTGAAAATTGGCACAATAATGTAGTTCCAAGTTCTATCGCTATGCTTTGTGTCCTATTGAAGTAGCCCCAAGCAGATACTGACGAGAATCACTTTCATTGAACGGGGTTGCCGAGCATCCAATAAACTACGAGTTTCCTGAAATCTCAGCAAACTTTTTTTCACCCAATCTTGATGACAATTGCAGGTAATGATCAGTACACCAATCCCACTTGGCTCACCAAATTTCGTTCTTCTCGGTTATACCGTTCCTTTGCAGGAACCGTTTTCATGTTTAGGTTTCACTCTGTTTTCTCCTATATGGATACATGTATTTGGAACTCTAAATCAAAACACGGTTTGTGCTAGCTCTTTGAAACTTGGCACAATAATGTAGTTCCAAGTTCTATCGCTATGGTTTGTGTCCTATGGAAGTAGCCCCAAGCAGAGACTGACGAGAATCACTTTTATTGAAAGGGGTTGCCAAGCTTCCAAAAAACTACGAGTTTCCTGAAATCTCAGCAAACATTTTTTAACTCAATCTTGATGATACGTGCAGGTAATGATCAGTACACCAATCCCACTTGGCTCACCAAATTTCGTTATTCTCGGTTATACCGTTCCTTTGCAGGAACCGTTTTCATGTTTAGGTTTCACTCTGTTTTCTCCTATATGGATACATGTATTTGGAACTCATAAATCAAACACGGTTTGTGCTAGCTCTTTGAAACTTGGCACAATAATGTAGTTCCAAGTTCTATCGCTATGGTTTGTGTCCTATTGAAGTAGCCCCAAGAAGAGACTGACGAGAATCACTTTCATTGAAAGGGGTTGCCAAGCTTCCAAAAAACTACGAGTTTCCTGAAATCTCAGCAAACATTTTTTCACCCAATCTTGATGATTCTTGCAGGTAATGATCAGTACACCAATCCCACTGGGACCACCAAATTTCGTTCTTCTTGGTTAAACCGTTCCTTTGCAGGAACCGTTTTCATGTTTAGGTTTCACTCTGTTTTCTCCTATATGGATACATGTAGTTGGAACTCTAAATCAAACACGGTTTGTGCTAGCTCTTTGAAACTTGGCACAATAATGTAGTTCCAAGTTCTATCGCTATGATTTGTGTCCTATTGAAGTAGCCCCAAGCAGAGACTAACGAGAATCACCTTCATTGAAAGGGGTTGCCAAGCTTCCAAAAAACTACGAGTTTCCTGATATCTCAGCAAACTTTTTTTCACCCTATCTTGATGATACTTGAAGGTAATGATCAGTACACCAATCCCCCTTGGCTCACCAAATTTCGTTCTTCTCAGTTAAACCGTTCCTTTGCAGGAACCGTTTTCATGTTTAGGTTTCACTCTGTTTTCTCCTATATGGATACATGTAGTTGGAACTCTAAATCAACACGGTTTGTGCTAACTCTTTGAAACTTACCACAATAATGTAGTTCCAAGTTCTATCACTATGGTTTGTGTCCTATTGAAGTAGCCCCAAGCAGAGACTGACGAGAATCACTTTCATGAAAGGGGTTGACAAGCTTCCAAAACACTACGAGTTTCCTGAAATCTCAGCAAACATTTTTTCACCCAATCTTGATGACAATTGCAGGTAATGATCAGTACACCAATCCCACTTGGCTCACCAAATTTCGTTCTTTTCGGTTAAACCGTTCCTTTGCAGAAACCGTTTTCATGTTTAGGTTTCACTCTGTTTTCTCCTATATGGATACATGTAGTTGGAACTCTAAATCAAACTCGGTTTGTGCTAGCTCTTTGAAACTTGGCACAATAATGTAGTTCCAAGTTCTATCGCTATGGTTGTGTCCTATTGAGGTAGTCCGAAGCAGAGAGTGACGAGAATCACTTTCATTGAAAGGGGTTGCCAAGCTTCCCAAAACTACGAGTTTCCTGAAATCTCAGCAAACATTTTTTTCACTCAATCTTGATGATACTTGCAGGTAATGATCAGTACACCAATCCCACTTGGCTCACCAAATTTCGTTCTTCTCGCTTATACCGTTCCTTTGCAGGAACCGTTTTCATGTTTAGGTTTCACTCTGTTTTCTCCTATATGGATACATGTATTTGGAACTCTAAATCAAACACGGTTTGTGCTAGCTCTTTGAAACTTGGCACAATAATGTATTTCCAAGTTCTATCGCTATGCTTTGTGTCCTATTGAAGTAGCCCCAAGCAGAGACTGAAGAGAATCACTTTTATTGAAAGGGGTTGCCAAGCTTCCAAAAAACTACGAGTTTCCTGAAATCTCAGCAAACATTTTTTTAACTCAATCTTGATGATACTTGCAGGTAATGATCAGTACACCAATCCCACTTGGCTCACCAAATTTCGTTCTTCTCGGTTTTACCGTTCCTTTGCAGGAACCGTTTTCATGTTTAGGTTTCACTCTGTTTTCTCCTATATGGATACATGTAGTTGGAACTCTAAATCAAACACGGTTTGTGCTAGCTCTTTGAAACTTGGCACAATAATGTAGTTCCAAGTTCTATCGCTATGATTTGTGTCCTATTGAAGTAGCCCCAAGCACAGACTGACGAGAATCACTTTCATTGAAAGGGGTTGCCAAGCTTCCAAAAAACTACGAGTTTCCTGAAATCTCAGCAAACATTTTTTCACCCAATCTTGATGATTCTTGCAGGTAATGATCAGTACACCAATCCCACTTGGCTCACAAAATTTCGTTCTTCTCGGTTAAACCGTTCCTTTGCAGAAACCGTTTTCATGTTTAGGTTTCACTCTGTTTTCTCCTATATTGATACATGTAGTTGGAACTCTAAATCAAACACGGTTTGTGCTAGCTCTTTGAAACTTGGCACAATAATGTAGTTCCAAGTTCTATCGCTATGGTTTGTGTCCTATTGAAGTAGCCCCAAGCAGAGGACTGAGGAGAATCACTTTCATTGAAAGGGGTTGACAAGCTTCCAAAACACTACGAGTTTCCTGAATCTCAGCAAACATTTTTTCACCCAATCTTGATGACACTTGCAGGTAATGATCAGTACACCAATCCCACTTGGCTCACCAAATTTCGTTTTTTCGGTTAAACCGTTCCTTTGCAGAAACCGTTTTCATGTTTAGGTTTCATTCTGTTTTCTCCTATATTGATACATGTAGTTGGAACTCTAAATCAAACACGTTTTGTGCTAGCCCTTTGAAACTTGGCACAATAATGTAGTTCCAAGTTCTATCGCTATGGTTTGTGTCCTATTGAAGTAGCCCCAAGCAGAGACTGAGGAGAATCACTTTCATTGAAAGGGGTTGACAAGCTTCCAAAACACTAACGAGTTTCCTGAAATCTCAGCAAACATTTTTTCACCCAATCTTGATGACACTTGCAGGTAATGATCAGTACACCAATCCCACTTGGCTCACCAAATTTCGTTCTTTTCGGTTAAACCGTTCCTTTGCAGAAACCGTTTTCATGTTTAGGTTTCACTCTGTTTTCTCCTATATTGATACATGTAGTTGGAACTCAAAATCAAGCACGGTTTGTGCTAGCTCTTTGAAACTTGGCACAATAATGTAGTTCCAAGTTCTATCGCTATGGTTTGTGTCCTATTGAGGTAGTCCGAAGCAGAGAGTGACGAGAATCACTTTCGTTGCCAAGCTTCCAAAAAACTACGAGTTTCCTGAAATCTCAGCAAACATTTTTTCACTCAATCTTGATGATACTTGCAGGTAATGATCAGTACACCAATCCCACTTGGCTCACCAAATTTCGTTCTTCTCGCTTATACCGTTCCTTTGCAGGAACCGTTTTCATGTTTAGGTTTCACTCTGTTTTCTCCTATATGGATACATGTATTTGGAACTCTAAATCAAACACGGTTTGTGCTAGCTCTTTGAAACTTGGCACAATAATGTAGTTCCAAGTCGTATCGCTATGGTGTGTGTCCTATTGAACTAGCCCCAAGAAGAGACTGAAGAGAATCACTTTTATTGAAAGGGGTTGCCAAGCTTCCAAAAAACTACGAGGTTCCTGAAATCTCAGCAAACATTTTTTTAACTCAATCTTGATGATACTTGCAGGTAATGATCAGTACACCAATCCCACTTGGCTCACCAAATTTCATTATTCTCGGTTATACCGTTCCTTTGCAGGAACCGTTTTCATGTTTAGGTTTCACTCTGTTTTCTCCTATATGGATACAAGTATTTGGAACTCTAAATCAAACACGGTTTGTGCTAGCTCTTTGAAACTTGGCACAATAATGTAGTTCCAAGTTCTATCGCTATGGTTTGTGTCCTATTGAAGTAGGCCCAAGCACAGACTGACGAGAATCACTTTCATTGAAAGGGGTTGCCAAGCTTCCAAAAAACTACGAGTTTCCTGAAATCTCAGCAAACTTTTTTTCACCCAATCTTGATGATACTTGAAGGTACTGATCAGTACACCAATCCCACTTGGCTCACCAAATTTCGTGCTTCTCAGTTAAACCGTTCCTTTGCAGGAACCATTTTCATGTTTAGGTTTCACTCTGTTTTCTCCTATATGGATACATGTAGTTGGAACTTTAAATCAAACACGGTTTGTGCTAGCTCTTTGAAACTTACCACAATAATGTAGTTCCAAGTTCTATCGATATGGTTTGTGTCCTATTGAAGTAGCCCCAAGCAGAGACTGACGAGAATCACTTTCATTGAAAGGGTTGACAAGCTTCCAAAACACTACGAGTTTCCTGAAATCTCAGCAAACCTTTTTTCACCCAATCTTGATGACACTTGCAGGTAATGATCAGTACACCAATCCCACTTGGCTCACAAAATTTCGTTCTTCTCGGTTAAACCGTTCCTTTGCAGGAACCGTTTTCCTGTTTAGTTTTCACTCTGTTTTCTCCTATATGGATACATGTATTTGGAACTCTAAATCAAAAACGGTTTGTGCTAGCTCTTTGAAACTTGGCACAATAATATAGTTCCAAGTTCTATCGCTATGGTTTGTGTCCTATTGAGGTAGCCCCAAGCAGAGACTGACGAGAATCACTTTCATTGAAAGCGGTTGCCAAGCTTCCAAAAAACTACGAATTTCCTGAAATCTCAGCAAACCTTTTTTGACCCAATCTTGATGATACTTGCAGGTAATGAACAGTACACCAATCCCACTTGGCTCACCAAATTTCGTTCTTCTCGGTTATACCGTTCCTTTGCAGGAACCGTTTTCATGTTTAGGTTTCACTCTGTTTTCTCCTATATGGATACATGTAGTTGGAACTCTAAATCAAACATGGTTTGTGCTAGCTCTTTGAAACTTACCACAATAATGTAGTTCCAAGTTCTATCGCTATGGTTTGTGTCCTATTGAAGTAGCCCCAAGCAGAGACTGACGAGAATCACTTTCATTGAAAGGGGTTGACAAGCTTCGAAAAAACTACGAGTTTCCTGAAATCTCAGGAAACATTTTTTCACCCAATGTTGATGATACTTGCAGGTAATGATCAGTACACCAATCCCACTTGGCTCACCAAATTTCGTTCTTTTCGCTTAAACTGTTCCTTTGCAGAAACCATTTTCATGTTTAGGTTTCACTCTGTTTTCTCCTATATGGATACATGTAGTTGGAACTCTAAATCAAACACGGTTTGTGCTAGCTCTTTGAAACTTGGCACAATAATGTAGTTCCAAGTTCAATCGCTAGGGTTTGTTTCCTATTGAGGTAGCCCCAAGCAGAGACTGAAGAGAATCACTTTCATTGAAAGGGGTTGCCAAGCTTCCAAAAAACTACGAGTTTCCTGAAATCTCAGCAAACATTTTTTCACCCAATCTTGATGATACTTGCAGATAATGAACATTACACCAATCCCACTTGTCTCACCAAATTTCGTTCTTTTCGGTTAAACCGTTCTTTTGCAGAAACCATTTTCATGTTTAGGTTTCACTCTGTTTTCTCCTATATGGATACATGTAGTTGGAACTCTAAATCAAACACGGTTTGTGCTAGCTCTTTGAAACTTGGCACAATAATGTAGTTCCAAGTTCTATCGCTATGGTTTGTTTCCTATTGAGGTAGCCCCAAGCAGAGACTGAAGAGAATCACTTTCATTGAAAGGGGTTGCCAAGCTTCCAAAAAACTACGAGTTTCCTGAAATCTCAGCAAACCTATTTTCACCCAATCTTGATGATACTTGCAGGTAATGAACAGTACACCAATCCCACTTGGCTCAAAAAATTTCGTTCTTCTAGGTGAAACCGTTCCTTTGCAGGAACCGTTTTCATGTTTAGGTTTCACTCTGTTTTCTCCTATATGGATACATGTAGTTGGAACTCTAAATCAAAAACGGTTTGTGCTAGCTCTTTGAAACTTGGCACAATAATGTAGTTCCAAGTTCTATGGCTATGGTTTGTGTCCTATTGAAGTAGCCCCAAGCAGAGACTGACGAGAATCACTTTCATTGAAAGGGGTTGACAAGCTTCCAAAAAACTACGAGTTTCCTGAAATCTCAGCAAACATTTTTTCACCCAATCTTGATGTTACTTGCAGGTAATGATCAGTACACCAATCCCACTTGGCTCACCAAATTTCGTTCTTTTCGGTTAAACCGTTCCTTTGCAGAAACCATTTTCATGTTTAGGTTTCACTCTGTTTTCTCCTATATGGATACATGTAGTTGGAACTCTAAATCAAACACGGTTTGTGCTAGCTTTTTGAAACTTGGCACAATAATGTAGTTCCAAGTTCTATCGCTATGGTTTGTGTCATATTGAGGTAGCCCCAAGCAGAGACTGAAGAGAATCACTTTCATTGAAAGGGTTTGCCAAGCTTCCAAAAAACTACGAGTTTCCTGAAATCTCAGCAAACCTTTTTTGACCCAATCTTGATGATACTTGCAGGTAATGAACAGTACACCAATCCCACTTGGCTCACCAAATTTCGTTCTTCTCGGTTATACCGTTCCTTTGCAGGAACCGTTTTCATGTTTAGGTTTCACTCTGTTTTCTCCTATATGGATACATGTAGTTGGAACTCTAAATCAAACATGGTTTGTGCTAGCTCTTTGAAACTTACCACAATAATGTAGTTCCAAGTTCTATCGCTATGGTTTGTGTCCTATTGAAGTAGCCCCAAGCAGAGACTGACGAGAATCACTTTCATTGAAAGGGGTTGACAAGCTTCGAAAAAACTACGAGTTTCCTGAAATCTCAGCAAACATTTTTTCACCCAATCTTGATGATACTTGCAGGTAATGATCAGTACACCAATCCCACTTGGCTCACCAAATTTCGTTTCTTCTCGCTTATATCGTTCCTTTGCAGGAACCGTTTTCATGTTTAGGTTTCACTCTGTTTTCTCCTATATGGATACATGTATTTGGAACTCTAAATCAAACACGATTTGTGCTAGCTCTTTGAAACTTGGCACAATAATGTAGTTCCAAGTTCTATCGCTATGGTTTGTGTCCTATGGAAGTAGCCCCAAGAAGAGACTGACGAGAATCACTTTCATTGAAAGGGGTTGCCAAGCTTCCAAAAAACTACGAGTTTCCTGAAATCTCAGCAAACATTTTTTCACCCAATCTTGATGATTCTTGCAGGTAATGATCAGTACACCAATCCCACTGGGACCACCAAATTTCGTTCTTCTTGGTTAAACCGTTCCTTTGCAGGAACCGTTTTCATGTTTAGGTTTCACTCTGTTTTCTCCTATATGGATACATGTAGTTGGAACTCTAAATCAAACACGGTTTGTGCTAGCTCTTTGAAACTTGGCACAATAATGTAGTTCCAAGTTCTATCGCTATGGTTTGTGTCCTATTGAAGTAGCCCCAAGCAGAGACTGACGAGAATCACCTTCATTGAAAGGGGTTGCCAAGCTTCCAAAAAACTACGAGTTTCCTGATATCTCAGCAAACTTTTTTCACCCTATCTTGATGATACTTGAAGGTAATGATCAGTACACCAAACCCCCTTGGCTCACCAAATTTCGTTCTTCTCAGTTAAACCGTTCCTTTGCAGGAACCGTTTTCATGTTTAGGTTTCACTCTGTTTTCTCCTATATGGATACATGTAGTTGGAACTCTAAATCAAACACGGTTTGTGCTAGCTCTTTGAAACTTACCACAATAATGTAGTTCCAAGTTCTATCACTATGGTTTGTGTCCTATTGAAGTAGCCCCAAGCAGAGACTGACGAGAATCACTTTCATGAAAGGGGTTGACAAGCTTCCAAAACACTACGAGTTTCCTGAAATCTCAGCAAACATTTTTTCACTCAATCTTGATGACACTTGCAGGTAATGATCAGTACACCAATCCCACTTGGCTCACCAAATTTCGTTCTTTTCGGTTAAACCGTTCCTTTGCAGGAACCGTTTTCATGTTTAGGTTTCACTCTGTTTTCTCCTATATGGATACATGTATTTGGAACTCTAAATCAAACACGGTTTGTGCTAGCTCTTTGAAACTTGGCACAATAATGTATTTCCAAGTTCTATCGCTATGCTTTGTGTCCTATTGAAGTAGCCCCAAGCAGAGACTGAAGAGAATCACTTTTATTGAAAGGGGTTGCCAAGCTTCCAAAAAACTACGAGTTTCCTGAAATCTCAGCAAACATTTTTTTAACTCAATCTTGATGATACTTGCAGGTAATGATCAGTACACCAATCCCACTTGGCTCACCAAATTTCGTTATTCTCGGTTATACCGTTCCTTTGCAGGAACCGTTTTCATGTTTAGGTTTCACTCTGTTTTCTCCTATATGGATACATGTAGTTGGAACTCTAAATCAAACACGGTTTGTGCTAGCTCTTTGAAACTTGGCACAATAATGTAGTTCCAAGTTCTATCGCTATGATTTGTGTCCTATTGAAGTAGCCCCAAGCACAGACTGACGAGAATCACTTTCATTGAAAGGGGTTGCCAAGCTTCCAAAAAACTACGAGTTTCCTGAAATCTCAGCAAACATTTTTTCACCCAATCTTGATGATTCTTGCAGGTAATGATCAGTACACCAATCCCACTTGGCTCACCAAATTTCGTTCTTCTCGGTTTAAACCGTTCCTTTGCAGAAACCGTTTTCATGTTTAGGTTTCACTCTGTTTTCTCCTATATTGATACATGTATTTGGAACTCTAAATCAAACACGGTTTGTGCTAGCTCTTTGAAACTTGGCACAATAATGTAGTTCCAAGTTCTATCGCTATGGTTTGTGTCCTATTGAAGTAGCCCCAAGCAGAGACTGAGGAGAATCACTTTCATTGAAAGGGGTTGACAAGCTTCCAAAACACTACGAGTTTCCTGAAATCTCAGCAAACATTTTTTCACCCAATCTTGATGACACTTGCAGGTAATGATCAGTACACCAATCCCACTTGGCTCACCAAATTTCGTTTTTTCGGTTAAACCGTTCCTTTGCAGAAACCATTTTCATGTTTAGGTTTCACTCTGTTTTCTCCTATATGGATACATGTAGTTGGAACTCTAAATCAAACACGGTTTGTGCTAGCTCTTTGAAACTTGGCACAATAATGTAGTTCCAATTTCTATCGCTATGGTTTGTTTCCTATTGAGGTAGCCCCAAGCAGAGACTGAAGAGAATCACTTTCATTGAAAGGGGTTGCCAAGCTTCCAAAAAACTACGAGTTTCCTGAAATCTCAGCAAACCTTTTTTCACCCAATCTTGATGATACTTGCAGGTAATGAACAGTACACCAATCCCACTTGGCTCAAAAAATTTCGTTCTTCTAGGTGAAACCGTTCCTTTGCAGGAACCGTTTTCATGTTTAGGTTTCACTCTGTTTTCTCCTATATGGATACATGTAGTTGGAACTCTAAATCAAAAACGGTTTGTGCTAGCTCTTTGAAACTTGGCACAATAATGTAGTTCCAAGTTCTATGGCTATGGTTTGTGTCCTATTGAAGTAGCCCCAAGCAGAGACTGACGAGAATCACTTTCATTGAAAGGGGTTGACAAGCTTCCAAAAAACTACGAGTTTCCTGAAATCTCAGCAAACATTTTTTCACCCAATCTTGATGTTACTTGCAGGTAATGATCAGTACACCAATCCCACTTGGCTCACCAAATTTCGTTCTTTTCGGTTAAACCGTTCCTTTGCAGAAACCATTTTCATGTTTAGGTTTCACTCTGTTTTCTCCTATATGGATACATGTAGTTGGAACTCTAAATCAAACACGGTTTGTGCTAGCTCTTTGAAACTTGGCACAATAATGTAGTTCCAAGTTCTATCGCTATGGTTTGTGTCATATTGAGGTAGCCCCAAGCAGAGACTGAAGAGAATCACTTTCATTGAAAGGGTTTGCCAAGCTTCCAAAAAACTACGAGTTTCCTGAAATCTCAGCAAACCTTTTTTCACCCAATCTTGATGATACTTGCAGGTAATGAACAGTACACCAATCCCACTGGGCTCAAAAAATTTCGTTCTTCTAGGTTAAACCGTTCCATTGCAGGAACCGTTTTCATGTTTAGGTTTCACTCTGTTTTCTCCTATATGGATACATGTAGTTGGAACACTAAATCAAACACGGTTTGTGCTAGCTCTTTGAAACTTACCACAATAATGTAGTTCCAAGTTCTATAGCTATGGTTTGTGTCCTATTGAAGTAGCCCCAAGCAGAGACTGACGAGAATCACTTTCATTGAAAGGGGTTGAGAAGCTTCCAAAAAACTACGAGATTCCTGAAATCTCAGCAACCATATTTTCACCCAATCTAGATGATACTTGCAGGTAATGATCAGTACACCAATCCCACTTGGCTCACAAAATTTCGTTCTTCTCGGTTAAACCGTTCCTTTGCAGGAACCGTTTTCCTGTTTAGGTTTCACTCTGTTTTCTCCTATATGGATACATGTATTTGGAACTCTAAATCAAAAACGGTTTGTGCTAGCTCTTTGAAACTTGGCACAATAATGTAGTTCCAAGTTCTATCGCTATGGTTTGTGTCCTATTGAGGTAGCCCCAAGCAGAGACTGACGAGAATCACTTTCATTGAAAGGGGTTGCCAAGCTTCCAAAAAACTACGAATTTCCTGAAATCTCAGCAAACCTTTTTTGACCCAATCTTGATGATACTTGCAGGTAATGAACAGTACACCAATCCCACTTGGCTCACCAAATTTCGTTCTTCTCGGTTATACCGTTCCTTTGCAGGAACCGTTTTCATGTTTAGGTTTCACTCTGTTTTCTCCTATATGGATACATGTAGTTGGAACTCTAAATCAAACATGGTTTGTGCTAGCTCTTTGAAACTTACCACAATAATGTAGTTCCAAGTTCTATCGCTATGGTTTGTGTCCTATTGAAGTAGCCCCAAGCAGAGACTGACGAGAATCACTTTCATTGAAAGGGGTTGACAAGCTTCGAAAAAACTACGAGTTTCCTGAAATCTCAGCAAACATTTTTTCACCCAATCTTGATGATACTTGCAGGTAATGATCAGTACACCAATCCCACTTGGCTCACCAAATTTCGTTCTTCTCGCTTATATCGTTCCTTTGCAGGAACCGTTTTCATGTTTAGGTTTCACTCTGTTTTCTCCTATATGGATACATGTATTTGGAACTCTAAATCAAACACGGTTTGTGCTAGCTCTTTGAAACTTGGCACAATAATGTAGTTCCAAGTTCTATCGCTATGGTTTGTGTCCTATGGAAGTAGCCCCAAGAAGAGACTGACGAGAATCACTTTCATTGAAAGGGGTTGCCAAGCTTCCAAAAAACTACGAGTTTCCTGAAATCTCAGCAAACATTTTTTCACCCAATCTTGATGATTCTTGCAGGTAATGATCAGTACACCAATCCCACTGGGACCACCAAATTTCGTTCTTCTTGGTTAAACCGTTCCTTTGCAGGAACCGTTTTCATGTTTAGGTTTCACTCTGTTTTCTCCTATATGGATACATGTAGTTGGAACTCTAAATCAAACACGGTTTGTGCTAGCTCTTTGAAACTTGGCACAATAATGTAGTTCCAAGTTCTATCGCTATGGTTTGTGTCCTATTGAAGTAGCCCCAAGCAGAGACTGACGAGAATCACCTTCATTGAAAGGGGTTGCCAAGCTTCCAAAAAACTACGAGTTTCCTGATATCTCAGCAAACTTTTTTTCACCCTATCTTGATGATACTTGAAGGTAATGATCAGTACACCAATCCCCCTTGGCTCACCAAATTTCGTTCTTCTCAGTTAAACCGTTCCTTTGCAGGAACCGTTTTCATGTTTAGGTTTCACTCTGTTTTCTCCTATATGGATACATGTAGTTGGAACTCTAAATCAAACACGGTTTGTGCTAGCTCTTTGAAACTTACCACAATAATGTAGTTCCAAGTTCTATCACTATGGTTTGTGTCCTATTGAAGTAGCCCCAAGCACAGACTGACGAGAATCACTTTCATGAAAGGGGTTGACAAGCTTCCAAAACACTACGAGTTTCCTGAAATCTCAGCAAACATTTTTTCACTCAATCTTGATGACACTTGCAGGTAATGATCAGTACACCAATCCCACTTGGCTCACCAAATTTCGTTCTTTTCGGTTAAACCGTTCCTTTGCAGGAACCGTTTTCATGTTTAGGTTTCACTCTGTTTTCTCCTATATGGATACATGTATTTGGAACTCTAAATCAAACACGGTTTGTGCTAGCTCTTTGAAACTTGGCACAATAATGTATTTCCAAGTTCTATCGCTATGCTTTGTGTCCTATTGAAGTAGCCCCAAGCAGAGACTGAAGAGAATCACTTTTATTGAAAGGGGTTGCCAAGCTTCCAAAAAACTACGAGTTTCCTGAAATCTCAGCAAACATTTTTTTAACTCAATCTTGATGATACTTGCAGGTAATGATCAGTACACCAATCCCACTTGGCTCACCAAATTTCGTTATTCTCGGTTATACCGTTCCTTTGCAGGAACCGTTTTCATGTTTAGGTTTCACTCTGTTTTCTCCTATATGGATACATGTAGTTGGAACTCTAAATCAAACACGGTTTGTGCTAGCTCTTTGAAACTTGGCACAATAATGTAGTTCCAAGTTCTATCGCTATGGTTTGTGTCCTATTGAGGTAGCCCCAAGGAGAGACTGACGAGAATCACTTTCATTGTAAGGGGTTGCCAAGCTTCCAAAAAACTACGAGTTTCCTGAAATCTCAGCAAACATTTTTTCACCCAATCTTGATGATACTTGCAGGTAATGAACAGTACACCAATCCCACTTGGTTCAGCAAATTTCGTTCTTTTAGGTTAAACCGTTCCTTTGCAGGAACCGTTTTCATGTTTAGGTTACACTCCGTTTACTCCTATATAGATACATGTAGTTGGAACTCTAAATTAAACACGGTTTGTGCTAGCTCTTTGAAAATTGGCACAATAATGTAGTTCCAAGTTCTATCGCTATGGTTTGTGTCCTATTGAAGTAGCCCCAAGCAGAGACTGACGAGTATCACTTTCATTGAAAGGGGTTGACAAGCTTCCAAAAAACTACGAGTTTCCTGAAATCTCAGCAAACATTTTTTCACCCAATCTTGATGTTACTTGCAGGTAATGATCAGTACACCAATCCCACTTGGCTCACTAAATTTCGTTCTTTTCGGTTAAACCGTTCCTTTGCAGAAACCATTTTCATGTTTAGGTTTCACTCTGTTTTCTCCTATATGGATACATGTAGTTGGAACTCTAAATCAAACACGGTTTGTGCTAGCCCTTTGAAACTTGGCACAATAATGTAGTTCCAAGTTCTATCGCTATGGTTTGTGTCATATTGAGGTAGCCCCAAGCAGAGACTGAAGAGAATCACTTTCATTGAAAGGGGTTGCCAAGGTTCCAAAAAACTACGAGTTTCCTGAAATCTCAGCAAACCTTTTTTCACCCAATCTTGATGATACTTGCAGGTAATGAACAGTACACCAATCCCATTGGGCTCAAAAAATTTCGTTCTTCTAGGTTAAACCGTTCCTTTGCAGGAACCTTTTTCATGTTTAGGTTTCACTCTGTTTTCTCCTATATGGATACATGTAGTTGGAACTCTAAATTAAACACGGTTTGTGCTAGCTCTTTGAAACTTGGCACAATAATGTAGTTCCAAGTTCTATGGCTATGGTTTGTGTTCTTGTGTTCTATTGAAGTAGCCCCAAGCAGAGACTGACGAGAATCACTTTTATTGAAAGGGGTTGCCAAGCTTCCAAAAAACTACGAGTTTCCTGAAATCTCAGCAAACTTTTTTTCACCCAATCTTGATGATACTTGCAGGTAATGATCAGTACACCAATCCCACTGGGCTCACAAAATTTCGTTCTTCTTGGTAAACCGTTCCTTTGCAGGAACCGTTTTCATGTTTAGGTTTCACTCTGTTTTCTCCTATATGGATACATGTAGTTGGAACTCTAAATCAAAAACGGTTTGTGCTAGCTTTGAAACTTGGCACAATAATGTAGTTCCAAGTTCTATCGCTATGGTTTGTGTCCTATTGAGGTAGCCCCAAGGAGAGACTGACGAGAATCACTTTCATTGTAAGGGGTTGCCAAGCTTCCAAAAAACTACGAGTTTCCTGAAATCTCAGCAAACCTTTTTTCACCCAATCTTGATGATACTTGCAGGTAATGAACAGTACACCAATCCCACTTGGTTCAGCAAATTTCGTTCTTTTAGGTTAAACCGTTCCTTTGCAGGAACCGTTTTCATGTTTAGGTTACACTCTGTTTACTCCTATATAGATACATGTAGTTGGAACTCTAAATTAAACACGGTTTGTGCTAGCTCTTTGAAAATTGGCACAATAATGTAGTTCCAAGTTCTATCGCTATGCTTTGTGTCCTATTGAAGTAGCCCCAAGCAGATACTGACGAGAATCACTTTCATTGAACGGGGTTGCCGAGCATCCAATAAACTACGAGTTTCCTGAAATCTCAGCAAACTTTTTTTCACCCAATCTTGATTATACTTGCAGGTAATGATCAGTACACCAATCCCACTTGGCTCACAAAATTTCGTTATTCTCGTTTAAACCGTTCCTTTGCAGGAACCGTTTTCCTGTTTAGGTTTCACTCGGTTTTCTCCTATATGGATACATGTAGTTGGAACTCTAAATAAAAACGGTTTGTGCTAGCTCTTTGAAACTTGGCACAATAATGTAGTTCCAAGTTCTATCGCTATGGTTTGTCTCCTATTGAAGTTGCCCCAAGCAGAGACTGAAGAGAATCACTTTCATTGAAAGGGGTTGACAAGCTTCCAAAAAACTACGAGTTTCCTGAAATCTCAGCAAACATTTTTTCACCCAATCTTGATGATACGTGCAGGTAATGATCAGTACACCAATCCCACTTGTCTCACCAAATTTCGTTCTTTTCGGTTAAACCGTTCTTTTGCAGAAACCATTTTCATGTTTAGGTTTCACTCTGTTTTCTCCTATATGGATACATGTAGTTGGAACTCTAAATCAAACACGGTTTGTGCTAGCTCTTTGAAACTTGGCACAATAATGTAGTTCCAAGTTCTATCGCTATGGTTTTTTTCCTATTGAGGTAGCCCCAAGCAGAGACTGAAGAGAATCACTTTCATTGAAAGGGGTTGCCAAGCTTCCAAAAAACTATGAGTTTCCTGAAATCTCAGCAAACCTTTTTTCACCCAATCTTGATGATACTTGCAGGTAATGAACAGTACACCAATCCCACTTGGCTCAAAAAATTTCGTTCTTCTAGGTGAAACCGTTCCTTTGCAGGAACCGTTTTCATGTTTAGGTTTCACTCTGTTTTCTCCTATATGGATACATGTAGTTGAAACTCTAAATTAAACACGGTTTGTGCTAGCTCTTTGAAACTTGGCACAATAATGTAGTTCCAAGTTCTATGGCTATGGTTTGTGTCCTATTTAAGTAGCCCCAAGCAGAGACTGACGAGAATCACTTTCATTGAAAGGGGTTGCCAAGCTTCCAAAAAACTACGAGTTTCCTGAAATCTCAGCAAACATTTTTTCACCCAATCTTGATGATACTTGCAGGTAATGATCAGTACACCAATCCCACTTGGCTCACCAAATTTCGTTCTTCTCGGTTAAACCGTTCCTTTGCAGGAACCGTTTTCCTGTTTAGGTTTCACTATGTTTTCTCATATATGGATACATGTAGTTGGAACTCTAAATCAAAAACGGTTTGTGCTAGCTCTTTGAAACTTGGCACAATAATGTAGTTCCAAGTTCTATCGCTATGGTTTGTGTCCTATTGAGGTAGCCCCAAGCAGAGACTGACGAGAATCACTTTCATTGAAAGGGGTTGCCAAGCTTCCAAAAAACTACGAGTTTCCTGAAATCTCAGCAAACCTTTTTTCACCCAATCTTGATGATACTTGCAGGTAATGAACAGTACACCAATCCCACTTGGCTCAGCAAATTTCGTTCTTCTCGGTTATACCGTTCCTTTGCAGGAACCGTTTTCATGTTTAGGTTTCACTCTGTTTTCTCCTATATGGATAAATGTAGTTGGAACTCTAAAGCAAACACGGTTTGTGCTAGCTCTTTGAAACTTACCACAATAATGTAGTTCCAAGTTCTATCGCTATGGTTTGTGTCCTATTGAATTAGCCCCAAGCAGAGACTGACGAGTATCACTTTCATTGAAAGGGGTTGACAAGCTTCCAAAAAACAACGAGTTTCCTGAAATCTCAGCAAACCTTTTTTCACCCAATCTTGATGTTACTTGCAGGTAATGATCAGTACACCAATCCCACTTGGCTCACCAAATTTCGTTCTTTTTGGTTAAACCGTTCCTTTGCAGAAACCGTTTTCATGTTTAGGTTTCACTCTGTTTTCTCCTATATTGATACATGTAGTTGGAACTCTAAATCAAACACGGTTTGTGCTAGCTCTTTGAAACTTGGCACAATAATGTAGTTCCAAGTTCTATCGCTATGGTTTGTGTCCTATTGAGGTAGCCCGAAGCAGAGACTGACGAGAATCACTTTCATTGAAAGGGGTTGCCAAGCTTCCAGAAAACTACGAGTTTCCTGAAATCTCAGCAAACCTTTTTTCACCCAAACTTGATGATACTTGCAGGTAATGAACAGTACACCAATCCCACTTGGCTCACCAAATTTCGTTCTTCTAGGTTATACCGCTCCATTGCAGGAACCATTTTCATGTTTAGGTTTCACTCTGTTTTCTCCTATATGGATACATGTAGTTGGAACTCTAAATCAAACACGGTTTGTGCTAGCTCTTTGAAACTTGGCACAATAATGTAGTTCCAAGTTCTATCGCTATGGTTTGTGTCCTATTGAAGTAGTCCCAAGCAGAGACTGACGAGAATCACTTTCATTGAAAGGGGTTGCCAAGCTTCCAAAAATCTACGAGTTTCCTGAAATCTCAGCAAACATTTTTTTACCCAATCTTGATGATACTTGCAGGTAATGATCAGTACACCAATCCCACTTTGCTCACCAAATTTCGTTCTTCTCGGTTAAACCGTTCCTTTGCAGGAACCGTTTTCATGTTTAGGTTTCACTCTGTTTTCTCCTATATGGATACATGTATTTGGAACTCTAAATCGAACACGGTTTGTGCTAGCTCTTTGAAACTTGGCACAATAATGTAGTTCCAAGTTCTATCGCTATGGTTTGTGTCCTATTGAAGTAGCCATAAGCAGAGACTGACGAGAATCACTTTCATTGAAAGGGGTTGCCAAGCTACCAAAAAACTACGAGTTTCCTGAAATCTCAGCAAACATTTTTTCACTCAATCTTGATGATACTTGCAGGTAATGATCAGTACACCAATCCCACTTGGCTCACCAAATTTCGTTCTTCTCGCTTATATCGTTCCTTTGCAGGAACCGTTTTCATGTTTAGGTTTCACTCTGTTTTCTCCTATATGGATACATGTATTTGGAACTCTAAATCAAACACGGTTTGTGCTAGCTCTTTGAAACTTGGCACAATAATGTAGTTCCATGTTCTATCGCTATGGTTTGTGTCCTATGGAAGTAGCCCCAAGCAGAGACTGACGAGAATCACTTTTATTGAAAGGGGTTGCCAAGCTTCCAAAAAACTACGAGTTTCCTGAAATCTCAGCAAACATTTTTTTAACTCAATCTTGATGATACGTGCAGGTAATGATCAGTACACCAATCCCACTTGGCTCACCAAATTTCGTTATTCTCGGTTATACCGTTCCTTTGAAGGAACCGTTTTCATGTTTAGGTTTCACTCTGTTTTCTCCTATATGGATACATGTATTTGGAACTCTAAATCAAACATGGTTTGTGCTAGCTCTTTGAAACTTGGCACAATAATGTAGTTCCAAGTTCTATCGCTGTGGTTTCTGTCCTATTGAAGTAGCCCCAAGAAGAGACTGACGAGAATCACTTTCATTGAAAGGGGTTGCCAAGCTTCCAAAAAACTACGAGTTTCCTGAAATCTCAGCAAACATTTTTTCACCCAATCTTTATGATTCTTGCAGGTAATGATCAGTACACCAATCCCACTGGGACCACCAAATTTCGTTCTTCTTGGTTAAACCGTTCCTTTGCAGGAACCGTTTTCATGTTTAGGTTTCACTCTGTTTTCTCCTATATGGATACATGTAGTGGAACTCTAAATCAAACACGGTTTGTGCTAGCTCTTTGAAACTTGGCACAATAATGTAGTTCCAAGTTCTATCGCTATGATTTGTGTCCTATTGAAGTAGCCCCAAGCAGAGACTGACGAGAATCACCTTCATTGAAAGGGGTTGCCAAGTTTCCAAAAAACTACGAGTTTCCTGATATCTCAGCAAACTTTTTTTCACCCTATCTTGATGATACTTGAAGGTAAAGATCAGTACACCAATCCCCCTTGGCTCACCAAATTTCGTTCTTCTCAGTTAAACCATTCCTTTGCAGGAACCGTTTTCATGTTTAGGTTTCACTCTGTTTTCTCCTATATGGATACATGTAGTTGGAACTCTAAATCAAAAACGGTTTGTGCTAGCTTTGAAACTTGGCACAATAATGTAGTTCCAAGTTCTATCGCTATGGTTTGTGTCCTATTGAGGTAGCCCCAAGGAGAGACTGACGAGAATCACTTTCATTGTAAGGGGTTGCCAAGCTTCCAAAAAACTACGAGTTTCCTGAAATCTCAGCAAACCTTTTTTCACCCAATCTTGATGATACTTGCAGGTAATGAACAGTACACCAATCCCACTTGGTTCAGCAAATTTCGTTCTTTTAGGTTAAACCGTTCCTTTGCAGGAACCGTTTTCATGTTTAGGTTACACTCTGTTTACTCCTATATAGATACATGTAGTTGGAACTCTAAATTAAACACGGTTTGTGCTAGCTCTTTGAAAATTGGCACAATATTGTAGTTCCAAGTTCTATCGCTATGCTTTGTGTCCTATTGAAGTAGCCCCAAGCAGATACTGACGAGAATCACTTTCATTGAACGGGGTTGCCGAGCATCCAATAAACTACGAGTTTCCTGAAATCTCAGCAAACTTTTTTTCACCCAATCTTGATTATACTTGCAGGTAATGATCAGTACACCAATCCCACTTGGCTCACAAAATTTCGTTATTCTCGTTTAAACCGTTCCTTTGCAGGAACCGTTTTCCTGTTTAGGTTTCACTCGGTTTTCTCCTATATGGATACATGTAGTTGGAACTCTAAATAAAAACGGTTTGTGCTAGCTCTTTGAAACTTGGCACAATAATGTAGTTCCAAGTTCTATCGCTATGGTTTGTCTCCTATTGAAGTTGCCCCAAGCAGAGACTGAAGAGAATCACTTTCATTGAAAGGGGTTGACAAGCTTCCAAAATCTACGAGTTTCCTGAAATCTCAGCAAACCTTTTTTCACCCAATCTTGATGATACGTGCAGGTAATGATCAGTACACCAATCCCACTTGTCTCACCAAATTTCGTTCTTTTCGGTTAAACCGTTCTTTTGCAGAAACCATTTTCATGTTTAGGTTTCACTCTGTTTTCTCCTATATGGATACATGTAGTTGGAACTCTAAATCAAACACGGTTTGTGCTAGCTCTTTGAAACTTGGCACAATAATGTAGTTCCAAGTTCTATCGCTATGGTTTGTTTCCTATTGAGGTAGCCCCAAGCAGAGACTGAAGAGAATCACTTTCATTGAAAGGGGTTGCCAAGCTTCCAAAAAACTACGAGTTTCCTGAAATCTCAGCAAACCTTTTTTCACCCAATCTTGATGATACTTGCAGGTAATGAACAGTACACCAATCCCACTTGGCTCAAAAAATTTCGTTCTTCTAGGTGAAACCGTTCCTTTGCAGGAACCGTTTTCATGTTTAGGTTTCACTCTGTTTTCTCCTATATGGATACATGTAGTTGAAACTCTAAATTAAACACGGTTTGTGCTAGCTCTTTGAAACTTGGCACAATAATGTAGTTCCAAGTTCTATGGCTATGGTTTGTGTCCTATTTAAGTAGCCCCAAGCAGAGACTGACGAGAATCACTTTCATTGAAAGGGGTTGCCAAGCTTCCAAAAAACTACGAGTTTCCTGAAATCTCAGCAAACATTTTTTCACCCAATCTTGATGATACTTGCAGGTAATGATCAGTACACCAATCCCACTTGGCTCACCAAATTTCGTTCTTCTCGGTTAAACCGTTCCTTTGCAGGAACCGTTTTCCTGTTTAGGTTTCACTATGTTTTCTCATATATGGATAAATGTAGTTGGAACTCTAAATCAAAAACGGTTTGTGCTAGCTCTTTGAAACTTGGCACAATAATGTAGTTCCAAGTTCTATCGCTATGGTTTGTGTCCTATTGAGGTAGCCACAAGCAGAGACTGACGAGAATCACTTTCATTGAAAGGGGTTGCCAAGCTTCCAAAAAACTACGAGTTTCCTGAAATCTCAGCAAACCTTTTTTCACCCAATCTTGATGATACTTGCAGGTAATGAACAGTACACCAATCCCACTTGGCTCAGCAAATTTCGTTCTTCTCGGTTATACCGTTCCTTTGCAGGAACCGTTTTCATGTTTAGGTTTCACTCTGTTTTCTCCTATATGGATAAATGTAGTTGGAACTCTAAAGCAAACACGGTTTGTGCTAGCTCTTTGAAACTTACCACAATAATGTAGTTCCAAGTTCTATCGCTATGGTTTGTGTCCTATTGAAGTAGCCCCAAGCAGAGACTGACGAGTATCACTTTCATTGAAAGGGGTTGACAAGCTTCCAAAAAACTACGAGTTTCCTGAAATCTCAGCAAACCTTTTTTCACCCAATCTTGATGTTACTTGCAGGTAATGATCAGTACACCAATCCCACTTGGCTCACCAAATTTCGTTCTTTTTGGTTAAACCGTTCCTTTGCAGAAACCGTTTTCATGTTTAGGTTTCACTCTGTTTTCTCCTATATTGATACATGTAGTTGGAACTCTAAATCAAACACGGTTTGTGCTAGCTCTTTGAAACTTGGCACAATAATGTAGTTCCATGTTCTATCGCTATGGTTTGTGTCCTATGGAAGTAGCCCCAAGCAGAGACTGACGAGAATCACTTTTATTGAAAGGGGTTGCCAAGCTTCCAAAAAACTACGAGTTTCCTGAAATCTCAGCAAACATTTTTTTAACTCAATCTTGATGATACGTGCAGGTAATGATCAGTACACCAATCCCACTTGGCTCACCAAATTTCGTTATTCTCGGTTATACCGTTCCTTTGCAGGAACCGTTTTCATGTTTAGGTTTCACTCTGTTTTCTCCTATATGGATACATGTATTTGGAACTCTAAATCAAACACGGTTTGTGCTAGCTCTTTGAAACTTGGCACAATAATGTAGTTCCAAGTTCTATCGCTGTGGTTTCTGTCCTATTGAAGTAGCCCCAAGAAGAGACTGACGAGAATCACTTTCATTGTAAGGGGTTGCCAAGCTTCCAAAAAACTACGAGTTTCCTGAAATCTCAGCAAACCTTTTTTCACCCAATCTTGATGATACTTGCAGGTAATGAACAGTACACCAATCCCACTTGGTTCAGCAAATTTCGTTCTTTTAGGTTAAACCGTTCCTTTGCAGGAACCGTTTTCATGTTTAGGTTACACTCTGTTTACTCCTATATAGATACATGTAGTTGGAACTCTAAATTAAACACGGTTTGTGCTAGCTCTTTGAAAATTGGCACAATAATGTAGTTCCAAGTTCTATCGCTATGCTTTGTGTCCTATTGAAGTAGCCCCAAGCAGATACTGACGAGAATCACTTTCATTGAACGGGGTTGCCGAGCATCCAATAAACTACGAGTTTCCTGAAATCTCAGCAAACTTTTTTTCACCCAATCTTGATTATACTTGCAGGTAATGATCAGTACACCAATCCCACTTGGCTCAAAAATTTCGTTATTCTCGTTTAAACCGTTCCTTTGCAGGAACCGTTTTCCTGTTTAGGTTTCACTCGGTTTTCTCCTATATGGATACATGTAGTTGGAACTCTAAATAAAAACGGTTTGTGCTAGCTCTTTGAAACTTGGCACAATAATGTAGTTCCAAGTTCTATCGCTATGGTTTGTCTCCTATTGAAGTTGCCCCAAGCAGAGACTGAAGAGAATCACTTTCATTGAAAGGGGTTGACAAGCTTCCAAAATCTACGAGTTTCCTGAAATCTCAGCAAACATTTTTTCACCCAATCTTGATGATACGTGCAGGTAATGATCAGTACACCAATCCCACTTGTCTCACCAAATTTCGTTCTTTTCGGTTAAACCGTTCTTTTGCAGAAACCATTTTCATGTTTAGGTTTCACTCTGTTTTCTCCTATATGGATACATGTAGTTGGAACTCTAAATCAAACACGGTTTGTGCTAGCTCTTTGAAACTTGGCACAATAATGTAGTTCCAAGTTCTATCGCTATGGTTTGTTTCCTATTGAGGTAGCCCCAAGCAGAGACTGAAGAGAATCACTTTCATTGAAAGGGGTTGCCAAGCTTCCAAAAAACTACGAGTTTCCTGAAATCTCAGCAAACCTTTTTTCACCCAATCTTGATGATACTTGCAGGTAATGAACAGTACACCAATCCCACTTGGCTCAAAAAATTTCGTTCTTCTAGGTGAAACCGTTCCTTTGCAGGAACCGTTTTCATGTTTAGGTTTCACTCTGTTTTCTCCTATATGGATACATGTAGTTGAAACTCTAAATTAAACACGGTTTGTGCTAGCTCTTTGAAACTTGGCACAATAATGTAGTTCCAAGTTCTATGGCTATGGTTTGTGTCCTATTTAAGTAGCCCCAAGCAGAGACTGACGAGAATCACTTTCATTGAAAGGGGTTGCCAAGCTTCCAAAAAACTACGAGTTTCCTGAAATCTCAGCAAACATTTTTTCACCCAATCTTGATGATACTTGCAGGTAATGATCAGTACACCAATCCCACTTGGCTCACCAAATTTCGTTCTTCTCGGTTAAACCGTTCCTTTGCAGGAACCGTTTTCCTGTTTAGGTTTCACTATGTTTTCTCATATATGGATACATGTAGTTGGAACCCTAAATCAAAAACGGTTTGTGCTAGCTCTTTGAAACTTGGCACAATAATGTAGTTCCAAGTTCTATCGCTATGGTTTGTGTCCTATTGAGGTAGCCCCAAGCAGAGACTGACGAGAATCACTTTCATTGAAAGGGGTTGCCAAGCTTCCAAAAAACTACGAGTTTCCTGAAATCTCAGCAAACCTTTTTTCACCCAATCTTGATGATACTTGCAGGTAATGAACAGTACACCAATCCCACTTGGCTCAGCAAATTTCGTTCTTCTCGGTTATACCGTTCCTTTGCAGGAACCGTTTTCATGTTTAGGTTTCACTCTGTTTTCTCCTATATGGATAAATGTAGTTGGAACTCTAAAGCAAACACGGTTTGTGCTAGCTCTTTGAAACTTACCACAATAATGTAGTTCCAAGTTCTATCGCTATGGTTTGTGTCCTATTGAAGTAGCCCCAAGCAGAGACTGACGAGTATCACTTTCATTGAAAGGGGTTGACAAGCTTCCAAAAAACTACGAGTTTCCTGAAATCTCAGCAAACCTTTTTTCACCCAATCATGATGTTACTTGCAGGTAATGATCAGTACACCAATCCCACTTGGCTCACCAAATTTCGTTCTTTTTGGTTAAACCGTTCCTTTGCAGAAACCGTTTTCATGTTTAGGTTTCACTCTGTTTTCTCCTATATGGATACATGTATTTGGAACTCTAAATCAAACACGGTTTGTGCTAGCTCTTTGAAACTTGGCACAATAATGTAGTTCCAAGTTCTATCGCTGTGGTTTCTGTCCTATTGAAGTAGCCCCAAGCAGAGACTGACGAGAATCACCTTCATTGAAAGGGGTTGCCAAGCTTCCAAAAAACTACGAGTTTCCTGATATCTCAGCAAACTTTTTTTCACCCTATGTTGATGATACTTGAAGGTAATGATCAGTACACCAATCCCCCTTGGCTCACCAAATTTCGTTCTTCTCAGTTAAACCATTCCTTTGCAGGAACCGTTTTCATGTTTAGGTTTCACTCTGTTTTCTCCTATATGGATACATGTAGTTGGAACTCTAAATCAAAAACGGTTTGTGCTAGCTTTGAAACTTGGCACAATAATGTAGTTCCAAGTTCTATCGCTATGGTTTGTGTCCTATTGAGGTAGCCCCAAGGAGAGACTGACGAGAATCACTTTCATTGTAAGGGGTTGCCAAGCTTCCAAAAAACTACGAGTTTCCTGAAATCTCAGCAAACATTTTTTCACCCAATCTTGATGATACTTGCAGGTAATGAACAGTACACCAATCCCACTTGGTTCAGCAAATTTCGTTCTTTTAGGTTAAACCGTTCCTTTGCAGGAACCGTTTTCATGTTTAGGTTACACTCTGTTTACTCCTATATAGATACATGTAGTTGGAACTCTAAATTAAACACGGTTTGTGCTAGCTCTTTGAAAATTGGCACAATAATGTAGTTCCAAGTTCTATCGCTATGCTTTGTGTCCTATTGAAGTAGCCCCAAGCAGATACTGACGAGAATCACTTTCATTGAACGGGGTTGCCGAGCATCCAATAAACTACGAGTTTCCTGAAATCTCAGCAAACTTTTTTTCACCCAATCTTGATTATACTTGCAGGTAATGATCAGTACACCAATCCCACTTGGCTCACAAAATTTCGTTATTCTCGTTTAAACCGTTCCTTTGCAGGAACCGTTTTCCTGTTTAGGTTTCACTCGGTTTTCTCCTATATGGATACATGTAGTTGGAACTCTAAATAAAAACGGTTTGTGCTAGCTCTTTGAAACTTGGCACAATAATGTAGTTCCAAGTTCTATCGCTATGGTTTGTCTCCTATTGAAGTTGCCCCAAGCAGAGACTGAAGAGAATCACTTTCATTGAAAGGGGTTGACAAGCTTCCAAAATCTACGAGTTTCCTGAAATCTCAGCAAACATTTTTTCACCCAATCTTGATGATACGTGCAGGTAATGATCAGTACACCAATCCCACTTGTCTCACCAAATTTCGTTCTTTTCGGTTAAACCGTTCCTTTGCAGGAACCGTTTTCCTGTTTAGGTTTCACTATGTTTTCTCATATATGGATACATGTAGTTGGAACTCTAAATCAAACACGGTTTGTGCTAGCTCTTTGAAACTTGGCACAATAATGTAGTTCCAAGTTCTATCGCTATGGTTTGTTTCCTATTGAGGTAGCCCCAAGCAGAGACTGAAGAGAATCACTTTCATTGAAAGGGGTTGCCAAGCTTCCAAAAAACTACGAGTTTCCTGAAATCTCAGCAAACCTTTTTTCACCCAATCTTGATGATACTTGCAGGTAATGAACAGTACACCAATCCCACTTGGCTCAAAAAATTTCGTTCTTCTAGGTGAAACCGTTCCTTTGCAGGAACCGTTTTCATGTTTAGGTTTCACTCTGTTTTCTCCGATATGGATAAATGTAGTTGGAACTCTAAAGCAAACACGGTTTGTGCTAGCTCTTTGAAACTTACCACAATAATGTAGTTCCAAGTTCTATCGCTATGGTTTGTGTCCTATTGAAGTAGCCCCAAGCAGAGACTGACGAGTATCACTTTCATTGAAAGGGGTTGACAAGCTTCCAAAAAACTACGAGTTTCCTGAAATCTCAGCAAACCTTTTTTCACCCAATCTTGATGTTACTTGCAGGTAATGATCAGTACACCAATCCCACTTGGCTCACCAAATTTCGTTCTTTTTGGTTAAACCGTTCCTTTGCAGAAACCGTTTTCATGTTTAGGTTTCACTCTGTTTTCTCCTATATTGATACATGTAGTTGGAACTCTAAATCAAACACGGTTTGTGCTAGCTCTTTGAAACTTGGCACAATAATGTAGTTCCAAGTTCAATCGCTATGGTTTGTGTCCTATTGAGGTAGCCCGAAGCAGAGACTGACGAGAATCACTTTCATTGAAAGGGGTTGCCAAGCTTCCAGAAAACTACGAGTTTCCTGAAATCTCAGCAAACCTTTTTTCACCCAAACTTGATGATACTTGCAGGTAATGAACAGTACACCAATCCCACTTGGCTCACCAAATTTCGTTCTTCTAGGTTATACCGCTCCATTGCAGGAACCATTTTCATGTTTAGGTTTCACTCTGTTTTCTCCTATATGGATACATGTAGTTGGAACTCTAAATCAAACACGGTTTGTGCTAGCTCTTTGAAACTTGGCACAATAATGTAGTTCCAAGTTCTATCGCTATGGTTTGTGTCCTATTGAAGTAGTCCCAAGCAGAGACTGACGAGAATCACTTTCATTGAAAGGGGTTGCCAAGCTTCCAAAAATCTACGAGTTTCCTGAAATCTCAGCAAACATTTTTTTACCCAATCTTGATGATACTTGCAGGTAATGATCAGTACACCAATCCCACTTTGCTCACCAAATTTCGTTCTTCTCGGTTAAACTGTTCCTTTGCAGGAACCGTTTTCATGTTTAGGTTTCACTCTGTTTTCTCCTATATGGATACATGTAGTTGGAACTCTAAATCAAACACGGTTTGTCCTAGCTCTTTGAAACTTGGCACAATAATGTAGTTCAAAGTTCTATCGCTATGGTTTGTGTCCTATTGAGGTAGCCCGAAGCAGAGACTGACGAGAATCACTTTCATTGAAAGGGGTTGCCAAGCTTCCAGAAAACTACGAGTTTCCTGAAATCTCAGCAAACCTTTTTTCACCCAAACTTGATGATACTTGCAGGTAATGAACAGTACACCAATCCCACTTGGCTCACCAAATTTCGTTCTTCTAGGTTATACCGCTCCATTGCAGGAACCATTTTCATGTTTAGGTTTCACTCTGTTTTCTCCTATATGGATACATGTAGTTGGAACTCTAAATCAAACACGGTTTGTGCTAGCTCTTTGAAACTTGGCACAATAATGTAGTTCCAAGTTCTATCGCTATGGTTTGTGTCCTATTGAAGTAGTCCCAAGCAGAGACTGACGAGAATCACTTTCATTGAAAGGGGTTGCCAAGCTTCCAAAAATCTACGAGTTTCCTGAAATCTCAGCAAACATTTTTTTACCCAATCTTGATGATACTTGCAGGTAATGATCAGTACACCAATCCCACTTTGCTCACCAAATTTCGTTCTTCTCGGTTAAACCGTTCCTTTGCAGGAACCGTTTTCATGTTTAGGTTTCACTCTGTTTTCTCCTATATGGATACATGTATTTGGAACTCTAAATCGAACACGGTTTGTGCTAGCTCTTTGAAACTTGGCACAATAATGTAGTTCCAAGTTCTATCGCTATGGTTTGTGTCCTATTGAAGTAGCCCCAAGCAGAGACTGACGAGAATCACTTTCATTGAAAGGGGTTGCCAAGCTACCAAAAAACTACGAGTTTCCTGAAATCTCAGCAAACATTTTTTCACTCAATCTTGATGATACTTGCAGGTAATGATCAGTACACCAATCCCACTTGGCTCACCAAATTTCGTTCTTCTCGCTTATATCGTTCCTTTGCAGGAACCGTTTTCATGTTTAGGTTTCACTCTGTTTTCTCCTATATGGATACATGTATTTGGAACTCTAAATCAAACACGGTTTGTGCTAGCTCTTTGAAACTTGGCACAATAATGTAGTTCCAAGTTCTATCGCTATGGTTTGTGTCCTATGGAAGTAGCCCCAAGCAGAGACTGACGAGAATCACTTTTATTGAAAGGGGTTGCCAAGCTTCCAAAAAACTACGAGTTTCCTGAAATCTCAGCAAACATTTTTTTAACTCAATCTTGATGATACGTGCAGGTAATGATCAGTACACCAATCCCACTTGGCTCACCAAATTTCGTTATTCTCGGTTATACCGTTCCTTTGCAGGAACCGTTTTCATGTTTAGGTTTCACTCTGTTTTCTCCTATATGGATACATGTATTTGGAACTCTAAATCAAACACGGTTTGTGCTAGCTCTTTGAAACGTGGCACAATAATGTAGTTCCAAGTTCTATCGCTATGGTTTGTGTCCTATTGAAGTAGCCCCAAGAAGAGACTGACGAGAATCACTTTCATTGAAAGGGGTTGCCAAGCTTCCAAAAAACTACGAGTTTCCTGAAACCTCAGCAAACATTTTTTCACCCAATCTTGATGATTCTTGCAGGTAATGATCAGTACACCAATCCCACTGGGCTCACCAAATTTCGTTCTTCTTGGTTAAACCGTTCCTTTGCAGGAACCGTTTTCATGTTTAGGTTTCACTCTGTTTTCTCCTATATGGATACATGTAGTTGGAACTCTAAATCAAACACGGTTTGTGCTAGCTCTTTGAAACTTGGCACAATAATGTAGTTCCAAGTTCTATCGCTATGATTTGTGTCCTATTGAAGTAGCCCCAAGCAGAGAGTGACGAGAATCACCTTCATTGAAAGGGGTTGCCAAGCTTCCAAAAAACTACGAGTTTCCTGATATCTCAGCAAACTTTTTTTCACCCTATCTTGATGATACTTGAAGGTAATGATCAGTACACCAATCCCCCTTGGCTCACCAAATTTCGTTCTTCTCAGTTAAACCGTTCCTTTGCAGGAACCGTTTTCATGTTTAGGTTTCACTCTGTTTTCTCCTATATGGATACATGTAGTTGGAACTCTAAATCAAACACGGTTTGTGCTAGCTCTTTGAAACTTACCACAATAATGTAGTTCCAAGTTCTATCACTATGGTTTGTGTCCTATTGAAGTAGCCCCAAGCAGAGACTGACGAGAATCACTTTCATTGAAAGGGGTTGACAAGCTTCCAAAACACTACGAGTTTCCTGAAATCTCAGCAAACATTTTTTCACCCAATCTTGATGACAATTGCAGGTAATGATCAGTACACCAATCCCACTTGGCTCACCAAATTTCGTTCTTTTCGGTTAAACCTTTCCTTTGCAGAAACCGTTTTCATGTTTAGGTTTCACTCTGTTTTCTCCTATATGGATACATGTAGTTGGAACTCTAAATCAAACTCGGTTTGTGCTAGCTCTTTGAAACTTGGCACAATAATGTAGTTCCAAGTTCTATCGCTATGGTTTGTGTCCTATTGAGGTAGTCCGAAGCAGAGAGTGACGAGAATCACTTTCATTGAAAGGGGTTGCCAAGCTTCCAAAAAACTACGAGTTTCCTGAAATCTCAGCAAACATTTTTTCACCCAATCTTGATGACACTTGCAGGTAATGATCAGTACACCAATCCCACTTTGCTCACCAAATTTCGTTCTTCTCGGTTAAACCGTTCCTTTGCAGAAACCGTTTTCCTGTTTAGGTTTCACTCTGTTTTCTCCTATATTGATACATGTAGTTGGAACTCTAAATAAAAACGGTTTGTGCTAGCTCTTTGAAACTTGGCACAATAATGTAGTTCCAAGTTCTATCGCTATGGTTTGTGTCCTATTGAAGTAGCCCCAAGCAGAGACTGAGGAGAATCACTTTCATTGAAAGGGGTTGACAAGCTTCCAAAACACTACGAGTTTCCTGAAATCTCAGCAAACATTTTTTCACCCAATCTTGATGACACTTGCAGGTAATGATCAGTACACCAATCCCACTTGGCTCACCAAATTTCGTTCTTTTCGGTTAAACCGTTCCTTTGCAGAAACCGTTTTCATGTTTAGGTTTCATTCTGTTTTCTCCTATATTGATACATGTAGTTGGAACTCTAAATCAAACACGGTTTGTGCTAGCTCTTTGAAACTTGGCACAATAATGTAGTTCCAAGTTCTATCGCTATGGTTTGTGTCCTATTGAAGTAGCCCCAAGCAGAGACTGAGGAGAATCACTTTCATTGAAAGGGGTTGACAAGCTTCCAAAACACTACGAGTTTCCTGAAATCTCAGCAAACATTTTTTCACCCAATCTTGATGACACTTGCAGGTAATGATCAGTACACCAATCCCACTTGGCTCACCAAATTTCGTTCTTTTCGGTTAAACCGTTCCTTTGCAGAAACCGTTTTCATGTTTAGGTTTCACTCCGTTTTCTCCTATATTGATACATGTAGTTGGAACTCTAAATCAAACACGGTTTGTGCTAGCTCTTTGAAACTTGGCACAATAATGTAGTTCCAAGTTCTATCGCTATGGTTTGTGTCCTATTGAGGTAGTCCGAAGCAGAGAGTGACGAGAATCACTTTCATTGAAAGGGGTTGCCAAGCTTCCAAAAAACTACGAGTTTCCTGAAATCTCAGCAAACATTTTTTCACTCAATCTTGATGATACTTGCAGGTAATGATCAGTACACCAATCCCACTTGGCTCACCAAATTTCGTTCTTCGGGCTTATACCGTTCCTTTGCAGGAACCGTTTTCATGTTTAGGTTTCACTCTGTTTTCTCCTATATGGATACATGTATTTGGAACTCTAAATCAAACACGGTTTGTGCTAGCTCTTTGAAACTTGGCACAATAATGTAGTTCCAAGTTGTATCGCTATGGTGTGTGTCCTATTGAACTAGCCCCAAGCAGAGACTGACGAGAATCACTTTTATTGAAAGGGGTTGCCAAGCTTCCAAAAAACTACGAGGTTCCTGAAATCTCAGCAAACATTTTTTCACTCAATCTTGATGATACTTGCAGGTAATGATCAGTACACCAATCCCACTTGGCTCACCAAATTTCGTTCTTCTCGCTTATACCGTTCCTTTGCAGGAACCGTTTTCATGTTTAGGTTTCACTCTGTTTTCTCCTATATGGATACATGTATTTGGAACTCTAAATCAAACACGGTTTGTGCTAGCTCTTTGAAACTTGGCACAATAATGTAGTTCCAAGTTCTATCGCTATGGTTTGTGTCCTATGGAAGTAGCCCCAAGCAGAGACTGACGAGAATCACTTTTATTGAAAGGGGTTGCCAAGCTTCCAAAAAACTACGAGTTTCCTGAAATCTCAGCAAACATTATTTTTAACTCAATCTTGATGATACGTGCAGGTAATGATCAGTACACCAATCCCACTTGGCTCACCAAATTTCGTTATTCTCGGTTATACCGTTCCTTTGCAGGAACCGTTTTCATGTTTAGGTTTCACTCTGTTTTCTCCTATATGGATACATGTATTTGGAACTCTAAATCAAACACGGTTTGTGCTAGCTCTTTGAAACGTGGCACAATAATGTAGTTCCAAGTTCTATCACTATGGTTTGTGTCCTATTGAAGTAGCCCCAAGCAGAGACTGACGAGAATCACTTTCATTGAAAGGGGTTGACAAGCTTCCAAAACACTACGAGTTTCCTGAAATCTCAGCAAACATTTTTTCACCCAATCTTGATGACAATTGCAGGTAATGATCAGTACACCAATCCCACTTGGCTCACCAAATTTCGTTCTTTTCGGTTAAACCTTTCCTTTGCAGAAACCGTTTTCATGTTTAGGTTTCACTCTGTTTTCTCCTATATGGATACATGTAGTTGGAACTCTAAATCAAACTCGGTTTGTGCTAGCTCTTTGAAACTTGGCACAATAATGTAGTTCCAAGTTCTATCGCTATGGTTTGTGTCCTATTGAGGTAGTCCGAAGCAGAGAGTGACGAGAATCACTTTCATTGAAAGGGGTTGCCAAGCTTCCAAAAAACTACGAGTTTCCTGAAATCTCAGCAAACATTTTTTCACCCAATCTTGATGACACTTGCAGGTAATGATCAGTACACCAATCCCACTTGGCTCACCAAATTTCGTTCTTCTCGGTAAACCGTTCCTTTGCAGGAACCGTTTTCATGTTTAGGTTTCACTCTGTTTTCTCCTATATTGATACATGTAGTTGGAACTCTAAATCAAACACGGTTTGTGCTAGCTCTTTGAAACTTGGCACAATAATGTAGTTCCAAGTTCTATCGCTATGGTTTGTGTCCTATTGAAGTAGCCCCAAGCAGAGACTGAGGAGAATCACTTTCATTGAAAGGGGTTGACAAGCTTCCAAAACACTACGAGTTTCCTGAAATCTCAGCAAACATTTTTTCACCCAATCTTGATGACACTTGCAGGTAATGATCAGTACACCAATCCCACTTGGCTCACCAAATTTCGTTCTTTTCGGTTAAACCGTTCCTTTGCAGAAACCGTTTTCATGTTTAGGTTTCACTCTGTTTTCTCCTATATTGATACATGTAGTTGGAACTCTAAATCAAACACGGTTTGTGCTAGCTCTTTGAAACTTGGCACAATAATGTAGTTCCAAGTTCTATCGCTATGGTTTGTGTCCTATTGAAGTAGCCCCAAGCAGAGACTGAGGAGAATCACTTTCATTGAAAGGGGTTGACAAGCTTCCAAAACACTACGAGTTTCCTGAAATCTCAGCAAACATTTTTTCACCCAATCTTGATGACACTTGCAGGTAATGATCAGTACACCAATCCCACTTGGCTCACCAAATTTCGTTCTTTTCGGTTAAACCGTTCCTTTGCAGAAACCGTTTTCATGTTTAGGTTTCACTCTGTTTTCTCCTATATTGATACATGTAGTTGGAACTCTAAATCAAACACGGTTTGTGCTAGCTCTTTGAAACTTGGCACAATAATGTAGTTCCAAGTTCTATCGCTATGGTTTGTGTCCTATTGAGGTAGTCCGAAGCAGAGAGTGACGAGAATCACTTTCATTGAAAGGGGTTGCCAAGCTTCCAAAAAACTACGAGTTTCCTGAAATCTCAGCAAACATTTTGTCACTCAATCTTGATGATACTTGCAGGTAATGATCAGTACACCAATCCCACTTGGCTCACCAAATTTCGTTCTTCTCGCTTATACCGTTCCTTTGCAGGAACCGTTTTCATGTTTAGGTTTCACTCTGTTTTCTCCTATATGGATACATGTATTTGGAACTCTAAATCAAACACGGTTTGTGCTAGCTCTTTGAAACTTGGCACAATAATGTAGTTCCAAGTTGTATCGCTATGGTGTGTGTCCTATTGAACTAGCCCCAAGCAGAGACTGACGAGAATCACTTTTATTGAAAGGGGTTGCCAAGCTTCCAAAAAACTACGAGGTTCCTGAAATCTCAGCAAACATTTTTTTAACTCAATCTTGATGATACTTGCAGGTAATGATCAGTACACCAATCCCACTTGGCTCACCAAATTTCATTATTCTCGGTTATACCGTTCCTTTGCAGGAACCGTTTTCATGTTTAGGTTTCACTCTGTTTTCTCCTATATGGATACAAGTATTTGGAACTCTAAATCAAACACGGTTTGTGCTAGCTCTTTGAAACTTGGCACAATAATGTAGTTCCAAGTTCTATCGCTATGGTTTGTGTCCTATTGAAGTAGCCCCAAGCACAGACTGACGAGAATCACTTTCATTGAAAGGGGTTGCCAAGCTTCCAAAAAACTCCGAGTTTCCTGAAATCTCAGCAAGCATTTTTTCACCCAATCTTCATGATTCTTGCAGGTAATGATCAGTACACCAATCCCACTGGGCTCACCAAATTTCGTTCTTCTTGGTTAAACCGTTCCTTTGCAGGAACCGTTTTCATGTTTAGGTTTCACTCTGTTTTCTCCTATATGGATACATGTAGTTAGAACTCTAAATCAAACACGGTTTGTGCTAGCTCTTTGAAACTTGGCACAATAATGTAGTTCCAATTTCTATCGCTATGATTTGTGTCCTATTGAATTAGCCCCAAGCAGAGACTGACGACAATCACTTTCATTGAAAGGGGTTGCCAAGCTTCCAAAAAACTACGAGTTTCCTGAAATCTCAGCAAACTTTTTTTCACCCAATCTTGATGATACTTGAAGGTACTGATCAGTACACCAATCCCACTTGGCTCACCAAATTTCGTGCTTCTCAGTTAAACCGTTCCTTTGCAGGAACCATTTTCATGTTTAGGTTTCACTCTGTTTTCTCCTATATGGATACATGTAGTTGGAACTCTAAATCAAACACGGTTTGTGCTAGCTCTTTGAAACTTACCACAATAATGTAGTTCCAAGTTCTATCGATATGGTTTGTGTCCTATTGAAGTAGCCCCAAGCAGAGACTGACGAGAATCACTTTCATTGAAAGGGGTTGACAAGCTTCCAAAAAACTACGAGATTCCTGAAATCTCAGCAACCATATTTTCACCCAATCTAGATGATACTTGCAGGTAATGATCAGTACACCAATCCCACTTGGCTCACAAAATTTCGTTCTTCTCGGTTAAACCGTTCCTTTGCAGGAACCGTTTTCCTGTTTAGGTTTCACTCTGTTTTCTCCTATATGGATACATGTAGTTGGAACTCTAAATCAAAAACGGTTTGTGCTAGCTCTTTGAAACTTGGCACAATAATGTAGTTCCAAGTTCTATCGCTATGGTTTGTGTCCTATTGAGGTAGCCCCAAGCAGAGACTGACGAGAATCACTTTCATTGAAAGGGGTTGCCAAGCTTCCAAAAAACTACGAATTTCCTGAAATCTCAGCAAACCTTTTTTCACCCAATCTTGATGATACTTGCAGGTAATGAACAGTACACCAATCCCACTTGGCTCACCAAATTTCGTTCTTCTCGGTTATACCGTTCCTTTGCAGGAACCGTTTTCATGTTTAGGTTTCACTCTGTTTTCTCCTATATGGATACATGTAGTTGGAACTCTAAATCAAACATGGTTTGTGCTAGCTCTTTGAAACTTACCACAATAATGTAGTTCCAAGTTCTATCGCTATGGTTTGTGTCCTATTGAAGTAGCCCCAAGCAGAGACTGACGAGAATCACTTTCATTGAAAGGGGTTGACAAGCTTCGAAAAAACTACGAGTTTCCTGAAATCTCAGCAAACATTTTTTCACCCAATCTTGATGATACTTGCAGGTAATGATCAGTACACCAATCCCACTTGGCTCACCAAATTTCGTTCTTCTCGCTTATATCGTTCCTTTGCAGGAACCGTTTTCATGTTTAGGTTTCACTCTGTTTTCTCCTATATGGATACATGTATTTGGAACTCTAAATCAAACACGGTTTGTGCTAGCTCTTTGAAACTTGGCACAATAATGTAGTTCCAAGTTCTATCGCTATGGTTTGTGTCCTATGGAAGTAGCCCCAAGCAGAGACTGACGAGAATCACTTTTATTGAAAGGGGATGCCAAGCTTCCAAAAAACTACGAGTTTCCTGAAATCTCAGCAAACATTTTTTTAACTCAATCTTGATGATACGTGCAGGTAATGATCAGTACACCAATCCCACTTGGCTCACCAAATTTCGTTATTCTCGGTTATACCGTTCCTTTGCAGGAACCGTTTTCATGTTTAGGTTTCACTCTGTTTTCTCCTATATGGATACATGTATTTGGAACTCTAAATCAAACACGGTTTGTGCTAGCTCTTTGAAACTTGGCACAATAATGTAGTTCCAAGTTCTATCGCTGTGGTTTGTGTCCTATTGAAGTAGCCCCAAGAAGAGACTGACGAGAATCACTTTCATTGAAAGGGGTTGCCAAGCTTCCAAAAAACTACGAGTTTCCTGAAATCTCAGCAAACATTTCTTCACCCAATCTTGATGATTCTTGCAGGTAATGATCAGTACACCAATCCCACTGGGACCACCAAATTTCGTTCTTCTTGGTTAAACCGTTCCTTTGCAGGAACCGTTTTCATGTTTAGGTTTCACTCTGTTTTCTCCTATATGCATACATGTAGTTGGAACTCTAAATCAAACACGGTTTGTGCTAGCTCTTTGAAACTTGGCACAATAATGTAGTTCCAAGTTCTATCGCTATGATTTGTGTCCTATTGAAATAGCCCCAAGCAGAGACTAACGAGAATCACCTTCATTGAAAGGGGTTGCCAAGCTTCCAAAAAACTACGAGTTTCCTGATATCTCAGCAAACTTTTTTTCACCCTATCTTGATGATACTTGAAGGTAATGATCAGTACACCAATCCCACTTGGCTCACCAAATTTCATTATTCTCGGTTATACCGTTCCTTTGCAGGAACCGTTTTCATGTTTAGGTTTCACTCTGTTTTCTCCTATATGGATACAAGATTTGGAACTCTAAATCAAACACGGTTTGTGCTAGCTCTTTGAAACTTGGCACAATAATGTAGTTCCAAGTTCTATCGCTATGGTTTGTGTCCTATTGAAGTAGCCCCAAGCACAGACTGACGAGAATCACTTTCATTGAAAGGGGTTGCCAAGCTTCCAAAAAACTACGAGTTTCCTGAAATCTCAGCAAACTTTTTTTCAACCAATCTTGATGATACTTGAAGGTACTGATCAGTACACCAATCCCACTTGGCTCACCAAATTTCGTGCTTCTCAGTTAAACCGTTCCTTTGCAGGAACCATTTTCATGTTTAGGTTTCACTCTGTTTTCTCCTATATGGATACATGTAGTTGGAACTTTAAATCAAACACGGTTTGTGCTAGCTCTTTGAAACTTACCACAATAATGTAGTTCCAAGTTCTATCGATATGGTTTGTGTCCTATTGAAGTAGCCCCAAGCAGAGACTGACGAGAATCACTTTCATTGAAAGGGTTGACAAGCTTCCAAAACACTACGAGTTTCCTGAAATCTCAGCAAACATTTTTTCACCCAATCTTGATGACACTTGCAGGTAATGATCAGTACACCAATCCCACTTGGCTCACAAAATTTCGTTCTTCTCGGTTAAACCGTTCCTTTGCAGGAACCGTTTTCCTGTTTAGTTTTCACTCTGTTTTCTCCTATACGGATACATGTATTTGGAACTCTAAATCAAAAACGGTTTGTGCTAGCTCTTTGAAACTTGGCACAATAATGTAGTTCCAAGTTCTATCGCTATGGTTTGTGTCCTATTGAGGTAGCCCCAAGCAGAGACTGACGAGAATCACTTTCATTGAAAGCGGTTGCCAAGCTTCCAAAAAACTACGAATTTCCTGAAATCTCAGCAAACCTTTTTTGACCCAATCTTGATGATACTTGCAGGTAATGAACAGTACACCAATCCCACTTGGCTCACCAAATTTTGTTCTTCTCGGTTATACCGTTCCTTTGCAGGAACCGTTTTCATGTTTAGGTTTCACTCTGTTTTCTCCTATATGGATACATGTAGTTGGAACTCTAAATCAAACATGGTTTGTGCTAGCTCTTTGAAACTTACCACAATAATGAAGTTCCAAGTTCTATCGCTATGGTTTGTGTCCTATTGAAGTAGCCCCAAGCAGAGACTGACGAGAATCACTTTCATTGAAAGGGGTTGACAAGCTTCGAAAAAACTACGAGTTTCCTGAAATCTCAGCAAACATTTTTTCACCCAATATTGATGATACTTGCAGGTAATGATCAGTACACCAATCCCACTTGGCTCACCAAATTTCGTTCTTTTCGCTTAAACTGTTCCTTTGCAGAAACCATTTTCATGTTTAGGTTTCACTCTGTTTTCTCCTATATGGATACATGTAGTTGGAACTCTAAATCAAACACGGTTTGTGCTAGCTCTTTGAAACTTGGCACAATAATGTAGTTCCAAGTTCAATCGCTAGGGTTTGTTTCCTATTGAGGTAGCCCCAAGCAGAGACTGAAGAGAATCACTTTCATTGAAAGGGGTTGCCAAGCTTCCAAAAAACTACGAGTTTCCTGAAATCTCAGCAAACCTTTTTTCACCCAATCTTGATGATACTTGCAGATAATGAACATTACACCAATCCCACTTGTCTCACCAAATTTCGTTCTTTTCGGTTAAACCGTTCTTTTGCAGAAACCATTTTCATGTTTAGGTTTCACTCTGTTTTCTCCTATATGGATACATGTAGTTGGAACTCTAAATCAAACACGGTTTGTGCTAGCTCTTTGAAACTTGGCACAATAATGTAGTTCCAAGTTCTATCGCTATGGTTTGTTTCCTATTGAGGTAGCCCCAAGCAGAGACTGAAGAGAATCACTTTCATTGAAAGGGGTTGCCAAGCTTCCAAAAAACTACGAGTTTCCTGAAATCTCAGCAAACCTTTTTTCACCCAATCTTGATGATACTTGCAGGTAATGAACAGTACACCAATCCCACTTGGCTCAAAAATTTCGTTCTTCTAGGTGAAACCGTTCCTTTGCAGGAACCGTTTTCATGTTTAGGTTTCACTCTGTTTTCTCCTATAAGGATACATGTAGTTGGAACTCTAAATCAAAAACGGTTTGTGCTAGCTCTTTGAAACTTGGCACAATAATGTAGTTCCAAGTTCTATGGCTATGGTTTGTGTCCTATTGAAGTAGCCCCAAGCAGAGACTGACGAGAATCACTTTCATTGAAAGGGGTTGACAAGCTTCCAAAAAACTACGAGTTTCCTGAAATCTCAGCAAACATTTTTTCACCCAATCTTGATGTTACTTGCAGGTAATGATCAGTACACCAATCCCACTTGGCTCACCAAATTTCGTTCTTTTCGGTTAAACCGTTCCTTTGTAGAAACCATTTTCATGTTTAGGTTTCACTCTGTTTTCTCCTATATGGATACATGTAGTTGGAACTCTAAATCAAACACGGTTTGTGCTAGCTCTTTGAAACTTGGCACAATAATGTAGTTCCAAGTTCTATCGCTATGGTTTTTGTCATATTGAGGTAGCCCCAAGCAGAGACTGAAGAGAATCACTTTCATTGAAAGGGGTTGCCAAGCTTCCAAAAAACTACGAGTTTCCAGAAATCTCAGCAAACCTTTTTTCACCCAATCTTGATGATACTTGCAGGTAATGAACAGTACACCAATCCCACTGGGCTCAAAAAATTTCGTTCTTCTAGGTTAAACCGTTCCATTGCAGGAACCGTTTTCATGTTTAGGTTTCACTCTGTTTTCTCCTATATGGATACATGTAGTTGGAACTCTAAATCAAACACGGTTTGTGCTAGCTCTTTGAAACTTACCACAATAATGTAGTTCCAAGTTCTATAGCTATGGTTTGTGTCCTATTGAAGTAGCCCCAAGCAGAGACTGACGAGAATCACTTTCATTGAAAGGGGTTGAGAAGCTTCCAAAAAACTACGAGATTCCTGAAATCTGAGCAACCATATTTTCACCCAATCTAGATGATACTTGCAGGTAATGATCAGTACACCAATCCCACTTGGCTCACAAAATTTCGTTCTTCTCGGTTAAACCGTTCCATTGCAGGAACCGTTTTCCTGTTTAGGTTTCACTCTGTTTTCTCCTATATGGATACATGTAGTTGGAACTCTAAATCAAAACGGTTTGTGCTAGCTCTTTGAAACTTGGCACAATAATGTAGTTCCAAGTTCTATCGCTATGGTTTGTGTCCTATTGAGGTAGCCCCAATCAGAGACTGACGAGAATCACTTTCATTGAAAGGGGTTGCCAAGCTTCCAAAAAACTACGAATTTCCTGAAATCTCAGCAAACCTTTTTTGACCCAATCTTGATGATACTTGCAGGTAATGAACAGTACACCAATCCCACTTGGCTCACCAAATTTCGTTCTTCTCGGTTATACCGTTCCTTTGCAGGAACCGTTTTCATGTTTAGGTTTCACTCTGTTTTCTCCTATATGGATACATGTAGTTGGAACTCTAAATCAAACATGGTTTGTGCTAGCTCTTTGAAACTTACCACAATAATGTAGTTCCAAGTTCTATCGCTATGGTTTGTGTCCTATTGAAGTAGCCCCAAGCAGAGACTGACGAGAATCACTTTCATTGAAAGGGGTTGACAAGCTTCGAAAAAACTACGAGTTTCCTGAAATCTCAGCAAACATTTTTTCACCCAATCTTGATGATACTTGCAGGTAATGATCAGTACACCAATCCCACTTGGCTCACCAAATTTCGTTCTTCTCGCTTATATCGTTCCTTTGCAGGAACCGTTTTCATGTTTAGGTTTCACTCTGTTTTCTCCTATATGGATACATGTATTTGGAACTCTAAATCAAACACGGTTTGTGCTAGCTCTTTGAAACTTGGCACAATAATGTAGTTCCAAGTTCTATCGCTATGGTTTGTGTCCTATGGAAGTAGCCCCAAGAAGAGACTGACGAGAATCACTTTCATTGAAAGGGGTTGCCAAGCTTCCAAAAAACTACGAGTTTCCTGAAATCTCAGCAAACATTTTTTCACCCAATCTTGATGATTCTTGCAGGTAATGATCAGTACACCTATCCCACTGGGACCACCAAATTTCGTTCTTCTTGGTTAAACCGTTCCTTTGCAGGAACCGTTTTCATGTTTAGGTTTCACTCTGTTTTCTCCTATATGGATACATGTAGTTGGAACTCTAAATCAAACACGGTTTGTGCTAGCTCTTTGAAACTTGGCACAATAATGTAGTTCCAAGTTCTATCGCTATGGTTTGTGTCCTATTGAAGTAGCCCCAAGCAGAGACTGACGAGAATCACCTTCATTGAAAGGGGTTGCCAAGCTTCCAAAAAACTACGAGTTTCCTGATATCTCAGCAAACTTTTTTTCACCCTATCTTGATGATACTTGAAGGTAATGATCAGTACACCAATCCCCCTTGGCTCACCAAATTTCGTTCTTCTCAGTTAAACCGTTCCTTTGCAGGAACCGTTTTCATGTTTAGGTTTCACTCTGTTTTCTCCTATATGGATACATGTAGTTGGAACTCTAAATCAAACACGGTTTGTGCTAGCTCTTTGAAACTTACCACAATAATGTAGTTCCAAGTTCTATCACTATGGTTTGTGTCCTATTGAAGTAGCCCCAAGCAGAGACTGACGAGAATCACTTTCATGAAAGGGGTTGACAAGCTTCCAAAACACTACGAGTTTCCTGAAATCTCAGCAAACTTTTTTTCACCCAATCTTGATGATACTTGAAGGTACTGATCAGTACACCAATCCCACTTGGCTCACCAAATTTCGTGCTTCTCAGTTAAACCGTTCCTTTGCAGGAACCATTTTCATGTTTAGGTTTCACTCTGTTTTCTCCTATATGGATACATGTAGTTGGAACTTTAAATCAAACACGGTTTGTGCTAGCTCTTTGAAACTTACCACAATAATGTAGTTCCAAGTTCTATCGATATGGTTTGTGTCCTATTGAAGTAGCCCCAAGCAGAGACTGACGAGAATCACTTTCATTGAAAGGGTTGACAAGCTTCCAAAACACTACGAGTTTCCTGAAATCTCAGCAAACATTTTTTCACCCAATCTTGATGACACTTGCAGGTAATGATCAGTACACCAATCCCACTTGGCTCACAAAATTTCGTTCTTCTCGGTTAAACCGTTCCTTTGCAGGAACCGTTTTCCTGTTTAGTTTTCACTCTGTTTTCTCCTATATGGATACATGTATTTGGAACTCTAAATCAAAAACGGTTTGTGCTAGCTCTTTGAAACTTGGCACAATAATGTAGTTCCAAGTTCTATCGCTATGGTTTGTGTCCTATTGAGGTAGCCCCAAGCAGAGACTGACGAGAATCACTTTCATTGAAAGCGGTTGCCAAGCTTCCAAAAAACTACGAATTTCCTGAAATCTCAGCAAACCTTTTTTGACCCAATCTTGATGATACTTGCAGGTAATGAACAGTACACCAATCCCACTTGGCTCACCAAATTTTGTTCTTCTCGGTTATACCGTTCCTTTGCAGGAACCGTTTTCATGTTTAGGTTTCACTCTGTTTTCTCCTATATGGATACATGTAGTTGGAACTCTAAATCAAACATGGTTTGTGCTAGCTCTTTGAAACTTACCACAATAATGTAGTTCCAAGTTCTATCGCTATGGTTTGTGTCCTATTGAAGTAGCCCCAAGCAGAGACTGACGAGAATCACTTTCATTGAAAGGGGTTGACAAGCTTCGAAAAAACTACGAGTTTCCTGAAATCTCAGCAAACATTTTTTCACCCAATGTTGATGATACTTGCAGGTAATGATCAGTACACCAATCCCACTTGGCTCACCAAATTTCGTTCTTTTCGCTTAAACTGTTCCTTTGCAGAAACCATTTTCATGTTTAGGTTTCACTCTGTTTTCTCCTATATGGATACATGTAGTTGGAACTCTAAATCAAACACGGTTTGTGCTAGCTCTTTGAAACTTGCACAATAATGTAGTTCCAAGTTCAATCGCTAGGGTTTGTTTCCTATTGAGGTAGCCCCAAGCAGAGACTGAAGAGAATCACTTTCATTGAAAGGGGTTGCCAAGCTTCCAAAAAACTATGAGTTTCCTGAAATCTCAGCAAAACCTTTTTTCACCCAATCTTGATGATTCTTGCAGATAATGAACATTACACCAATCCCACTTGTCTCACCAAATTTCGTTCTTTTCGGTTAAACCGTTCTTTTGCAGAAACCATTTTCATGTTTAGGTTTCACTCTGTTTTCTCCTATATGGATACATGTAGTTGGAACTCTAAATCAAACACGGTTTGTGCTAGCTCTTTGAAACTTGGCACAATAATGTAGTTCCAAGTTCTATCGCTATGGTTTGTTTCCTATTGAGGTAGCCCCAAGCAGAGACTGAAGAGAATCACTTTCATTGAAAGGGGTTGCCAAGCTTCCAAAAAACTACGAGTTTCCTGAAATCTCAGCAAACCTTTTTTCACACAATCTTGATGATACTTGCAGGTAATGAACAGTACACCAATCCCACTTGGCTCAAAAAATTTCGTTCTTCTAGGTGAAACCGTTCCTTTGCAGGAACCGTTTTCATGTTTAGGTTTCACTCTGTTTTCTCCTATAAGGATACATGTAGTTGGAACTCTAAATCAAAAACGGTTTGTGCTAGCTCTTTGAAACTTGGCACAATAATGTAGTTCCAAGTTCTATGGCTATGGTTTGTGTCCTATTGAAGTAGCCCCAAGCAGAGACTGACGAGAATCACTTTCATTGAAAGGGGTTGACAAGCTTCCAAAAACTACGAGTTTCCTGAAATCTCAGCAAACATTTTTTCACCCAATCTTGATGTTACTTGCAGGTAATGATCAGTACACCAATCCCACTTGGCTCACCAAATTTCGTTCTTTTCGGTTAAACCGTTCCTTTGCAGAAACCATTTTCATGTTTAGGTTTCACTCTGTTTTCTCCTATATGGATACATGTAGTTGGAACTCTAAATCAAACACGGTTTGTGCTAGCTCTTTGAAACTTGGCACAATAATGTAGTTCCAAGTTTCTATCGCTATGGTTTTTGTCATATTGAGGTAGCCCCAAGCAGAGACTGAAGAGAATCACTTTCATTGAAAGGGGTTGCCAAGCTTCAAAAAACTACGAGTTTCCTGAAATCTCAGCAAACCTTTTTTCACCCAATCTTGATGATACTTGCAGGTAATGAACAGTACACCAATCCCACTGGGCTCAAAAAAATTTCGTTCTTCTAGGTTAAACCGTTCCATTGCAGGAACCGTTTTCATGTTTAGGTTTCACTCTGTTTTCTCCTATATGGATACATGTAGTTGGAACTCTAAAATCAAACACGGTTTGTGCTAGCTCTTTGAAACTTACCACAATAATGTAGTTCCAAGTTCTATAGCTATGGTTTGTGTCCTATTGAAGTAGCCCCAAGCAGAGACTGACGAGAATCACTTTCATTGAAGGGGTTGAGAAGCTTCCAAAAAACTATGAGATTCCTGAAATCTCAGCAACCATATTTTCACCCAATCTAGATGATACTTGCAGGTAATGATCAGTACACCAATCCCACTTGGCTCACAAAATTTCGTTCTTCTCGGTTAAACCGTTCCTTTGCAGGAACCGTTTTCCTGTTTAGGTTTCACTCTGTTTTCTCCTATATGGATACATGTAGTTGGAACTCTAAATCAAAAACGGTTTGTGCTAGCTCTTTGAAACTTGGCACAATAATGTAGTTCCAAGTTCTATCGCTATGGTTGTGTCCTATTGAGGTAGCCCCAAGCAGAGACTGACGAGAATCACTTTCATTGAAAGGGGTTGCCAAGCTTCCAAAAAAACTACGAATTTCCTGAAATCTCAGCAAACCTTTTTTGACCCAATCTTGATGATACTTGCAGGTAATGAACAGTACACCAATCCCACTTGGCTCACCAATTTCGTTCTTCTCGGTTATACCGTTCCTTTGCAGGAACCGTTTTCATGTTTAGGTTTCACTCTGTTTTCTCCTATATGGATACATGTAGTTGGAACTCTAAATCAAACATGGTTTGTGCTAGCTCTTTGAAACTTACCACAATAATGTAGTTCCAAGTTCTATCGCTATGGTTTGTGTCCTATTGAAGTAGCCCCAAGCAGAGACTGACGAGAATCACTTTCATTGAAAGGGGTTGACAAGCTTCGAAAAAACTACGAGTTTCCTGAAATCTCAGCAAACATTTTTTCACCCAATCTTGATGATACTTGCAGGTAATGATCAGTACACAATCCCACTTGGCTCACCAAATTTCGTTCTTCTCGCTTATATCGTTCCTTTGCAGGAACCGTTTTCATGTTTAGGTTTCACTCTGTTTTCTCCTATATGGATACATGTATTTGGAACTCTAAATCAAACACGGTTTGTGCTAGCTCTTTGAAACTTGGCACAATAATGTAGTTCCAAGTTCTATCGCTATGGTTTGTGTCCTATGGAAGTAGCCCCAAGAAGAGACTGACGAGAATCACTTTCATTGAAAGGGGTTGCCAAGCTTCCAAAAAACTACGAGTTTCCTGAAATCTCAGCAAACATTTTTTCACCCAATCTTGATGATTCTTGCAGGTAATGATCAGTACACCTATCCCACTGGGACCACCAAATTTCGTTCTTCTTGGTTAAACCGTTCCTTTGCAGGAACCGTTTTTCATGTTTAGGTTTCACTCTGTTTTCTCCTATATGGATACATGTAGTTGGAACTCTAAATCAAACACGGTTTGTGCTAGCTCTTTGAAACTTGGCACAATAATGTAGTTCCAAGTTCTATCGCTATGGTTTGTGTCCTATTGAAGTAGCCCCAAGCAGAGACTGACGAGAATCACCTTCATTGAAAGGGGTTGCCAAGCTTCCAAAAAACTACGAGTTTCCTGATATCTCAGCAAACTTTTTTTCACCCTATCTTGATGATACTTGAAGGTAATGATCAGTACACCAATCCCCCTTGGCTCACCAAATTTCGTTCTTCTCAGTTAAACCGTTCCTTTGCAGGAACCGTTTTCATGTTTAGGTTTCACCTGTTTTCTCCTATATGGATACATGTAGTTGGAACTCTAAATCAAACACGGTTTGTGCTAGCTCTTTGAAACTTACCACAATAATGTAGTTCCAAGTTCTATCACTATGGTTTGTGTCCTATTGAAGTAGCCCCAAGCAGAGACTGACGAGAATCACTTTCATGAAAGGGGTTGACAAGCTTCCAAAACACTACGAGTTTCCTGAAATCTCAGCAAACATTTTTTCACTCAATCTTGATGACACTTGCAGGTAATGATCAGTACACCAATCCCACTTGGCTCACCAAATTTCGTTCTTTTCGGTTAAAACCGTTCCTTTGCAGGAACCGTTTTCATGTTTAGGTTTCACTCTGTTTTCTCCTATATGGATACATGTATTTGGAACTCTAAATCAAACACGGTTTGTGCTAGCTCTTTGAAACTTGGCACAATAATGTATTTCCAAGTTCTATCGCTATGCTTTGTGTCCTATTGAAGTAGCCCCAAGCAGAGACTGAAGAGAATCACTTTTATTGAAAGGGGTTGCCAAGCTTCCAAAAAACTACGAGTTTCCTGAAATCTCAGCAAACATTTTTTTAACTCAATCTTGATGATACTTGCAGGTAATGATCAGTACACCATCCCACTTGGCTCACCAAATTTCGTTATTCTCGGTTATACCGTTCCTTTGCAGGAACCGTTTTTCATGTTTAGGTTTCACTCTGTTTTCTCCTATATGGATACATGTAGTTGGAACTCTAAATCAAACACGGTTTGTGCTAGCTCTTTGAAACCTGGCACAATAATGTAGTTCCAAGTTCTATCGCTATGATTTGTGTCCTATTGAAGTAGCCCCAAGCACAGACTGACGAGAATCACTTTCATTGAAAGGGGTTGCCAAGCTTCCAAAAAACTACGAGTTTCCTGAAATCTCAGCAAACATTTTTTCACCCAATCTTGATGATTCTTGCAGGTAATGATCAGTACACCAATCCCACTTGGCTCACCAAATTTCGTTCTTCTCCGTTAAACCGTTCCTTTGCAGAAACCGTTTTCATGTTTAGGTTTCACTCTGTTTTCTCCTATATTGATACATGTATTTGGAACTCTAAATCAAACACGGTTTGTGCTAGCTCTTTGAAACTTGGCACAATAATGTAGTTCCAAGTTCTATCGCTATGTTTGTGTCCTATTGAAGTAGCCCCAAGCAGAGACTGAGGAGAATCACTTTCATTGAAAGGGGTTGACAAGCTTCCAAAACACTACGAGTTTCCTGAAATCTCAGCAAACATTTTTTCACCCAATCTTGATGACACTTGCAGGTAATGATCAGTACACCAATCCCACTTGGCTCACCAAATTTCGTTCTTTTCGGTTAAACCGTTCCTTTGCAGAAACCGTTTTCATGTTTAGGTTTCACTCTGTTTTCTCCTATATTGATACATGTAGTTGGAACTCAAAATCAAACACGGTTTGTGCTAGCTCTTTGAAACTTGGCACAATAATGTAGTTCCAAGTTCCATCGCTATGGTTTGTGTCCTATTGAGGTAGTCCGAAGCAGAGAGTGACGAGAATCACTTCATTGAAAGGGGTTGCCAAGCTTCCAAAAAACTACGAGTTTCCTGAAATTCTCAGCAAACATTTTTTCACTCAATCTTGATGATACTTGCAGGTAATGATCAGTACACCAATCCCACTTGGCTCACCAAATTTCGTTCTTCTCGCTTATACCGTTCCTTTGCAGGAACCGTTTTCATGTTTAGGTTTCACTCTGTTTTCTCCTATATGGATACATGTATTTTGGAACTCTAAATCAAACACGGTTTGTGCTAGCTCTTTGAAAATTGGCACAATAATGTAGTTCCAAGTTGTATCGCTATGGTGTGTGTCCTATTGAAGTAGCCCCAAGCAGAGACTGACAAGAATCACTTTTATTGAAAGGGGTTGCCAAGCTTCCAAAAAACTACGAGGTTCCTGAAATCTCAGCAAACATTTTTTTAACTCAATCTTGATGATACTTGCAGGTAATGATCAGTACACCAATCCCACTTGGCTCACCAAATTTCATTATTCTCGGTTATACCGTTCCTTTGCAGGAACCGTTTTCATGTTTAGGTTTCACTCTGTTTTCTCCTATATGGATACAAGTATTTGGAACTCTAAATCAAACACGGTTTGTGCTAGCTCTTTGAAACTTGGCACAATAATGTAGTTCCAAGTTCTATCGCTATGGTTTGTGTCCTATTGAAGTAGCCCCAAGCACAGACTGACGAGAATCACTTTCATTGAAAGGGGTTGCCAAGCTTCCAAAAAACTCCGAGTTTCCTGAAATCTCAGCAAGCATTTTTTCACCCAATCTTGATGATTCTTGCAGGTAATGATCAGTACACCAATCCCACTGGGCTCACCAAATTTCGTTCTTCTTGGTTAAACCGTTCCTTTGCAGGAACCGTTTCATGTTTAGGTTTCACTCTGTTTTCTCCTATATGGATACATGTAGTTAGAACTCTAAATCAAACACGGTTTGTGCTAGCTCTTTGAAACATGGCACAATAATGTAGTTCCAAGTTCTATCGCTATGATTTGTGTCCTATTGAAGTAGCCCCAAGCAGAGACTGACGACAATCACTTTCATTGAAAGGGGTTGCCAAGCTTCCAAAAAACTACGAGTTTCCTGAAATCTCAGCAAACTTTTTTTCACCCAATCTTGATGATACTTGAAGGTACTGATCAGTACACCAATCCCACTTGGCTCACCAAATTTCGTGCTTCTCAGTTAAACCGTTCCTTTGCAGGAACCATTTTCATGTTTAGGTTTCACTCTGTTTTCTCCTATATGGATACATGTAGTTGGAACTTTAAATCAAACACGGTTTGTGCTAGCTCTTTGAAACTTACCACAATAATGTAGTTCCAAGTTCTATCGATATGGTTTGTGTCCTATTGAAGTAGCCCCAAGCAGAGACTGACGAGAATCACTTTCATTGAAAGGGTTGACAAGCTTCCAAAACACTACGAGTTTCCTGAAATCTCAGCAAACATTTTTCACCCAATCTTGATGACACTTGCAGGTAATGATCAGTACACCAATCCCACTTGGCTCACAAAATTTCGTTCTTCTCGGTTAAACCGTTTCCTTTGCAGGAACCGTTTTCCTGTTTAGGTTTCACTCTGTTTTCTCCTATATGGATACATGTATTTGGAACTCTAAATCAAAAACGGTTTGTGCTAGCTCTTTGAAACTTGGCACAATAATGTAGTTCCAAGTTCTATCGCTATGGTTTGTGTCCTATTGAGGTAGCCACAAGCAGAGACTGACGAGAATCACTTTCATTGAAAGGGGTTGCCAAGCTTCCAAAAAACTACGAATTTCCTGAAATCTCAGCAAACCTTTTTTGACCAATCTTGATGATACTTGCAGGTAATGAACAGTACACCAATCCCACTTGGCTCACCAAATTTCGTTCTTCTCGGTTATACCGTTCCTTTGCAGGAACCGTTTTCATGTTTAGGTTTCACTCTGTTTTCTCCTATATGGATACATGTAGTTGGAACTCTAAATCAACATGGTTTGTGCTAGCTCTTTGAAACTTACCACAATAATGTAGTTCCAAGTTCTATCGCTATGGTTTGTGTCCTATTGAAGTAGCCCAAGCAGAGACTGACGAGAATCACTTTCATTGAAAGGGGTTGACAAGCTTCGAAAAAACTACGAGTTTCCTGAAATCTCAGCAAACATTTTTTTCACCCAATCTTGATGATACTTGCAGGTAATGATCAGTACACCAATCCCACTTGGCTCACCAAATTTCGTTCTTTTCGCTTAAACTGTTCCTTTGCAGAAACCATTTTCATGTTTAGGTTTCACTCTGTTTTCTCCTATATGGATACATGTAGTTGGAACTCTAAATCAAACACGGTTTGTGCTAGCTCTTTGAAACTTGGCACAATAATGCAGTTCCAAGTTCAATCGCTAGGGTTTGTTTCCTATTGAGGTAGCCCCAAGCAGAGACTGAAGAGAAATCACTTTCATTGAAAGGGTTGCCAAGCTTCCAAAAAACTACGAGTTTCCTGAAATCTCAGCAAACCTTTTTTCACCCAATCTTGATGATACTTGCAGATAATGAACATTACACCAATCCCACTTGTCTCACCAAATTTCGTTCTTTTCGGTTAAACCGTTCTTTTGCAGAAACCATTTTCATGTTTAGGTTTCACTCTGTTTTCTCCTATATGGATACATGTAGTTGGAACTCTAAATCAAACACGGTTTGTGCTAGCTCTTTGAAACTTGGCACAATAATGTAGTTCCAAGTTCTATCGCTATGGTTTGTTTCCTATTGAGGTAGCCCCAAGCAGAGACTGAAGAGAATCACTTTCATTGAAAGGGGTTGCCAAGCTTCCAAAAAACTACGAGTTTCCTGAAATCTCAGCAAACCTTTTTTCACCCAATCTTGATGATACTTGCAGGTAATGAACAGTACACCAATCCCACTTGGCTCAAAAAATTTCGTTCTTCTAGGTGAAACCGTTCCTTTGCAGGAACCGTTTTCATGTTTAGGTTTCACTCTGTTTTCTCCTATATGGATACATGTAGTTGGAACTCTAAATCAAACACGGTTTGTGCTAGCTCTTTGAAACTTGGCACAATAATGTAGTTCCAAGTTCTATGGCTATGGTTTGTGTCCTATTGAAGTAGCCCCAAGCAGAGACTGACGAGAATCACTTTCATTGAAAGGGGTTGACAAGCTTCCAAAAAACTACGAGTTTCCTGAAATCTCAGCAAACATTTTTTCACCCAATCTTGATGTTACTTGCAGGTAATGATCAGTACACCAATCCCACTTGGCTCACCAAATTTCGTTCTTTTCGGTTAAACCGTTCCTTTGCAGAAACCATTTTCATGTTAGGTTTCACTCTGTTTTCTCCTATATGGATACATGTAGTTGGAACTCTAAATCAAACACGGTTTGTGCTAGCTCTTTGAAACTTGGCACAATAATGTAGTTCCAAGTTCTATCGCTATGGTTTTTGTCATATTGAGGTAGCCCCAAGCAGAGACTGAAGAGAATCACTTTCATTGAAAGGGGTTGCCAAGCTTCCAAAAACTACGAGTTTCCTGAAATCTCAGCAAACCTTTTTTCACCCAATCTTGATGATTCTGCAGGTAATGATCAGTACACCAATCCCACTGGGCTCACAAATTTCGTTCTTCTTGGTTAAACCGTTCCTTTGCAGGAACCGTTTTCATGTTTAGGTTTCACTCTGTTTTCTCCTATATGGATACATGTAGTTAGAACTCTAAATCAAACACGGTTTGTGCTAGCTCTTTGAAACTGGCACAATAATGTAGTTCCAAGTTCTATCGCTATGATTTGTGTCCTATTGAAGTAGCCCCAAGCAGAGACTGACGACAATCACTTTCATTGAAAGTGGTTGCCAAGCTTCCAAAAAACTACGAGTTTCCTGAAATCTCAGCAAACTTTTTTTCACCCAATCTTGATGATACTTGAAGGTACTGATCAGTACACCAATCCCACTTGGCTCACCAAATTTCGTGCTTCTCAGTTAAACCGTTCCTTTGCAGGAACCATTTTCATGTTTAGGTTTCACTCTGTTTTCTCCTATATGGATACATGTAGTTGGAACTTTAAATCAAACACGGTTTGTGCTAGCTATTTGAAACTTACCACAATAATGTAGTTCCAAGTTCTATCGATATGGTTTGTGTCCTATTGAAGTAGCCCCAAGCAGAGACTGACGAGAATCACTTTCATTGAAAGGGTTGACAAGCTTCAAAACACTACGAGTTTCCTGAAATCTCAGCAAAATATTTTTTCACCCAATCTTGATGACACTTGCAGGTAATGATCAGTACACCAATCCCACTTGGCTCACAAAATTTCGTTCTTCTCGGTTAAACCGTTCCTTTGCAGGAACCGTTTTCCTGTTTAGGTTTCACTCTGTTTTCTCCTATATGGATACATGTAGTTGGAACTCTAAATCAAAAACGGTTTGTGCTAGCTCTTTGAAACTTGGCACAATAATGTAGTTCCAAGTTCTATCGCTATGGTTTGTGTCCTATTGAGGTAGCCCCAAGCAGAGACTGACGAGAATCACTTTCATTGAAAGGGGTTGCCAAGCTTCCAAAAAACTACGAATTTCCTGAAATCTCAGCAAACCTTTTTTGACCCAATCTTGATGATACTTGCAGGTAATGAACAGTACACCAATCCCACTTGGCTCACCAAATTTCGTTCTTCTCGGTTATGCCGTTCCTTTGCAGGAAACCGTTTTTCATGTTTAGGTTTCACTCTGTTTTCTCCTATATGGATACATGTAGTTGGAACTCTAAATCAAACATGGTTTGTGCTAGCTCTTTGAAACTTACCACAATAATGTAGTTCCAAGTTCTATCGCTATGGTTTGTGTCCTATTGAAGTAGCCCCAAGCAGAGACTGACGAGAATCACTTTCATTGAAAGGGGTTGACAAGCTTCGAAAAAACTACGAGTTTCCTGAAATCTCAGCAAACATTTTTTCACCCAATGTTGATGATACTTGCAGGTAATGATCAGTACACCAATCCCACTTGGCTCACCAAATTTCGTTCTTTTCGCTTAAACTGTTCCTTTGCAGAAACCATTTTCATGTTTAGGTTTTCACTCTGTTTTCTCCTATATGGATACATGTAGTTGGAACTCTAAATCAAACACGGTTTGTGCTAGCTCTTTGAAACTTGGCACAATTATGTAGTTCCAAGTTCAATCGCTAGGGTTTGTTTCCTATTGAGGTAGCCCCAAGCAGAGACTGAAGAGAATCACTTTCATTGAAAGGGTTGCAAAGCTTCCAAAAAACTACGAGTTTCCTGAAATCTCAGCAAACATTTTTTCACCCAATCTTGATGTTACTTGCAGGTAATGATCAGTACACCAATCCCACTTGGCTCACCAAATTTCGTTCTTTTCGGTTAAACCGTTCCTTTGCAGAAACCATTTTCATGTTTAGGTTTCACTCTGTTTTCTCCTATATGGATACATGTAGTTGGAACTCTAAATCAAACACGGTTTGTGCTAGCTCTTTGAAACTTGGCACAATAATGTAGTTCCAAGTTCTATCGCTATGGTTTGTGTCATATTGAGGTAGCCCCAAGCAGAGACTGAAGAGAATCACTTTCATTGAAAGGGGTTGCCAAGCTTCCAAAAAACTACGAGTTTCCTGAAATCTCAGCAAACCTTTTTTCACCCAATCTTGATGATACTTGCAGATAATGAACAGTACACCAATCCCACTGGGCTCAAAAAATTTCGTTCTTCTAGGTTAAACCGTTCCATTGCAGGAACCGTTTTCATGTTTAGGTTTCACTCTGTTTTCTCCTATATGGATACATGTAGTTGGAACTCTAAATCAAACACGGTTTGTGCTAGCTCTTTGAAACTTGGCACAATAATGTAGTTCCAAGTTCTATCGCTATGGTTTGTTTCCTATTGAGGTAGCCCCAAGCAGAGACTGAAGAGAATCACTTTCATTGAAAGGGGTTGCCAAGCTTCCAAAAAACTACGAGTTTCCTGAAATCTCAGCAAACCTTTTTTCACCCAATCTTGATGATACTTGCAGGTAATGAACAGTACACCAATCCCACTTGGCTCAAAAAATTTCGTTCTTCTAGGTGAATCCGTTCCTTTGCAGGAACCGTTTTCATGTTTAGGTTTCACTCTGTTTTCTCCTATATGGATACATGTAGTTGGAACTCTAAATTAAACACGGTTGTGCTATCTCTTTGAAACTTGGCACAATAATGTAGTTCCAAGTTCTATGGCTATGGTTTGTGTCCTATTGAAGTAGCCCCAAGCAGAGACTGACGAGAATCACTTTCATTGAAAGGGGTTGCCAAGCTTCCAAAAAACTACGAGTTTCCTGAAATCTCAGCAAACCTTTTTTCACCCAATCTTGATGATACTTGCAGGTAATGATCAGTACACCAATCCCACTTGGCTCACAAAATTTCGTTCTTCTCGGTTAAACCGTTCCTTTGCAGGAACCGTTTTCCTGTTTAGGTTTCACTCTGTTTTCTCCTATATGGATACATGTAGTTGGAACTCTAAATCAAAAACGGTTTGTGCTAGCTCTTTGAAACTTGGCACAATAATGTAGTTCCAAGTTCTATCGCTATGGTTTGTGTCCTATTGAGGTAGCCCCAAGCTGAGACTGACGAGAATCACTTTCATTGAAAGGGGTTGCCAAGCTTCCAAAAAACTACGAGTTTCCTGAAATCTCAGCAAACTTCTTTGACCCAATCTTGATGATACGTGCAGGTAATGATCAGTACACCAATCCCACTTGGCTCACCAAATTTCGTTATTCTCGGTTATACCGTTCCTTTGCAGGAACCGTTTTCATGTTTAGGTTTCACTCTGTTTTCTCCTATATGGATACATGTAGTTGGAACTCTAAAGCAAACACGGTTTGTGCTAGCTCTTTGAAACTTGGCACAATAATGTAGTTCCAAGTTCTATCGCTATGGTTTGTGTCCTATTGAAGTAGCCCCAAGCAGAGACTGACGAGAATCACTTTCATTGAAAGGGTTGCCAAGCTTCCAAAAAACTACGAGTTTCCTGAAATCTCAGCAAACCTTTTTTCACCCAAACTTGATGATACTTGCAGGTAATGATCAGTACACCAATCCCACTTGTCTCACCAAATTTCGTTCTTTTCGGTTAAACCGTTCCTTTGCAGAAAACCATTTTCATGTTTATGTTTCACTCTGTTTTCTCCTATATGGATACATGTAGTTGGAACTCTAAATTAAACACGGTTTGTGCTAGCTCTTTGAAACTTGGCACAATAATGTAGTTCCAAGTTCTATGGCTATGGTTTGTGTCCTATTTAAGTAGCCCCAAGCAGAGACTGACGAGAATCACTTTCATTGAAAGGGGTTGAGAAGCTTCCAAAAAACTACGAGATTCCTGAAATCTCAGCAACCATATTTTCACCCAATCTAGATGATACTTGCAGGTAATGATCAGTACACCAATCCCACTTGGCTCACAAAATTTCGTTATTCTCGTTTAAACCGTTCCTTTGCAGGGAACCGTTTTCCTGTTTAGGTTTCACTCGGTTTTCTCCTATATGGATACATGTAGTTGGAACTCTAAATAAAAACGGTTTGTGCTAGCTCTTTGAAACTTGGCACAATAATGTAGTTCCAAGTTCTATCGCTATGGTTTGTCTCCTATTGAAGTTGCCCCAAGCAGAGACTGAAGAGAATCACTTTCATTGAAAGGGGTTGCCAAGCTTCCAATAAACTACGAGTTTCCTGAAATCTCAGCAAACATTTTTTCACCCAATCTTGATGAGACTTGCAGGTAATGATCAGTACACCAATCCCACTTGTCTCACCAAATTTCGTTCTTTTCGGTTAAACCGTTCTTTTGCAGAAACCATTTTCATATTTAGGTTTCACTCTGTTTTCTCCTATATGGATACATGTATTTGGAACTCTAAATCAAACACGGTTTGTGCTAACTCTTTGAAACTTGGCACAATAATGTAGTTCCAAGTTCTAATGCTATGGTTTTGTTTCCTATTGAGGTAGCCCCAAGCAGAGACTGAAGAGAATCAATTTCATTGAAAGGGGTTGCCAAGCTTCCAAAAAACTACGAGTTTCCTGAAATCTCAGCAAACCTTTTTTCACCCAATCTTGATGATACTTGCAGGTAATGAACAGTACACCAATCCCACTTGGCTCAAAAAATTTCGTTCTTCTAGGTGAAACCGTTCCTTTGCAGGAACCGTTTTCATGTTTAGGTTTCACTCTGTTTTCTCCTATATGGATACATGTAGTTGGAACTCTAAAGCAAACACGGTTTGTGCTAGCTCTTTGAAACTTACCACAATAATGTAGTTCCAAGTTCTATCGCTATGGTTTGTGTCCTATTGAAGTAGCCCCAAGCAGAGACTGACGAGTATCACTTTCATTGAAAGGGGTTGACAAGCTTCCAAAAAACTACGAGTTTCCTGAAATCTCAGCAAACATTTTTTCACCCAATCTTGATGTTACTTGCAGGTAATGATCAGTACACCAATCCCACTTGGCTCACTAAATTTCGTTCTTTTCGGTTAAACCGTTCCTTTGCAGAAACCATTTTCATGTTTAGGTTTCACTCTGTTTTCTCCTATATGGATACATGTAGTTGGAACTCTAAATCAAACACGGTTTGTGCTAGCTCTTTGAAACTTGGCACAATAATGTAGTTCCAAGTTCTATCGCTATGGTTTGTGTCCTATTGAAGTAGCCCCAAGCAGAGACTGACGAGTATCACTTTCATTGAAAGGGTTGACAAGCTTCCAAAAAACTACGAGTTTCCTGAAATCTCAGCAAACATTTTTTCACCCAATCTTGATGTTACTTGCAGGTAATGATCAGTACACCAATCCCACTTGGCTCACTAAATTTCGTTCTTTTCGGTTAAACCGTTCCTTTGCAGAAACCATTTTCATGTTTAGGTTTCACTCTGTTTTCTCCTATATGGATACATGTAGTTGGAACTCTAAATCAAACACGGGTTTGTGCTAGCACTTTGAAACTTGGCACAATAATGTAGTTCCAAGTTCTATCGCTATGGTTTGTGTCATATTGAGGTAGCCCCAAGCAGAGACTGAAGAGAATCACTTTCATTGAAAGGGGTTGCCAAGGTTCCAAAAAACTACGAGTTTTCCTGAAATCTCAGCAAACCTTTTTTCACCCAATCTTGATGATACTTGGCAGGTAATGAACAGTACACCAATCCCATTGGGCTCAAAAAATTTCGTTCTTCTAGGTTAAACCGTTCCTTTGCAGGAACCTTTTTCATGTTTAGGTTTCACTCTGTTTTCTCCTATATGGATACATGTAGTTGGAACTCTAAATTAAACACGGTTTGTGCTAGCTCTTTGAAACTTGGCACAATAATGTAGTTCCAAGTTCTATGGCTATGGTTTGTGTTCTATTGAAGTAGCCCCTAAGCAGAGACTGACGAGAATCACTTTTATTGAAAGGGGTTGCCAAGCTTCCAAAAAACTACGAGTTTCCTGAAATCTCAGCAAACTTTTTTTCACCCAATCTTGATGATACTTGCAGGTAATGATCAGTACACCAATCCCACTGGCTCACAAAATTTCGTTCTTCTTGGTAAACCGTTCCTTTGCAAGAACCGTTTTCATGTTTAAGTTTCACTCTGTTTTCTCCTATATGGATACATGTAGTTGGAACTCTAAATCAAAAACGGTTTGTGCTAGCTTTGAAACTTGGCACAATAATGTAGTTCCAAGTTCTATCGCTATGGTTTGTGTCCTATTGAGGTAGCCCCTAGGAGAGACTGACGAGAATCACTTTCATTGTAAGGGGTTGCCAAGCTTCCAAAAAACTACGAGTTTCCTGAAATCTCAGCAAACCTTTTTTCACCCAATCTTGATGATACTTGCAGGTAATGAACAGTACACCAATCCCACTTGGTTCAGCAAATTTCGTTCTTTTAGGTTAAACCGTTCCTTTGCAGGAACCGTTTTCATGTTTAGGTTACACTCTGTTTACTCCTATATAGATACATGTAGTTGGAACTCTAAATTAAACACGGTTTGTGCTAGCTCTTTGAAAATTGGCACAATAATGTAGTTCCAAGTTCTATCGCTATGCTTTGTGTCCTATTGAAGTAGCCCCAAGCAGATACTGACGAGAATCACTTTCATTGAAAGGGGTTGCCGAGCATCCAATAAACTACGAGTTTCCTGAAATCTCAGCAAACTTTTTTCACCCAATCTTGATTATACTTGCAGGTAATGATCAGTACACCAATCCCACTTGGCTCACAAAATTTCGTTATTCTCGTTTAACCGTTCCTTTGCAGGAACCGTTTTCCTGTTTAGGTTTCACTCGGTTTTCTCCTATATGGATACATGTAGTTGGAACTCTAAATAAAAACGGTTTGTGCTAGCTCTTTGAAACTTGGCACAATAATGTAGTTCCAAGTTCTATCGCTATGGTTTGTCTCCTATTGAAGTTGCCCCAAGCAGAGACTGAAGAGAATCACTTTCATTGAAAGGGGTTGACAAGCTTCCAAAAAACTACGAGTTTCCTGAAATCTCAGCAAACATTTTTTCACCCAATCTTGATGATACGTGCAGGTAATGATCAGTACACCAATCCCACTTGTCTCACCAAATTTCGTTCTTTTCGGTTAAACCGTTCTTTTGCAGAAACCATTTTCATGTTTAGGTTTCACTCTGTTTTCTCCTATATGGATACATGTAGTTGGAACTCTAAATCAAACACGGTTTGTGCTAGCTCTTTGAAACTTGGCACAATAATGTAGTTCCAAGTTCTATCGCTATGGTTTGTTTCCTATTGAGGTAGCCCCAAGCAGAGACTGAAGAGAATCACTTTCATTGAAAGGGGTTGCCAAGCTTCCAAAAAACTACGAGTTTCCTGAAATCTCAGCAAACCTTTTTTCACCCAATCTTGATGATACTTGCAGGTAATGAACAGTACACCAATCCCACTTGGCTCAAAAAATTTCGTTCTTCTAGGTGAAACCGTTCCTTTGCAGGAACCGTTTTCATGTTTAGGTTTCACTCTGTTTTCTCCTATATGGATACATGTAGTTGAAACTCTAAATTAAACACGGTTTGTGCTAGCTCTTTGAAACTTGGCACAATAATGTAGTTCCAATTCTATGGCTATGGTTTGTGTCCTATTTAAGTAGCCCCAAGCAGAGACTGACGAGAATCACTTTCATTGAAAGGGGTTGCCAAGCTTCCAAAAAACTACGAGTTTCCTGAAATCTCAGCTAACATTTTTTCACCCAATCTTGATGATACTTGCAGGTAATGATCAGTACACCAATCCCACTTGGCTCACCAAATTTCGTTCTTCTCGGTTAAACCGTTCCTTTGCAGGAACCGTTTTCCTGTTTAGGTTTCACTATGTTTTCTCATATATGGATACATGTAGTTGGAACTCTAAATCAAAAACGGTTTGTGCTAGCTCTTTGAAACTTGGCACAATAATGTAGTTCCAAGTTCTATCGCTATGGTTTGTGTCCTATTGAGGTAGCCCCAACAGAGACTGACGAGAATCACTTTCATTGAAAGGGGTTGCCAAGCTTCCAAAAAACTACGAGTTTCCTGAAATCTCAGCAAACCTTTTTTCACCCAATCTTGATGATACTTGCAGGTAATGAACAGTACACCAATCCCACTTGGCTCAGCAAATTTCGTTCTTCTCGGTTATACCGTTCCTTTGCAGGAACCGTTTTCATGTTTAGGTTTCACTCTGTTTTCTCCTATATGGATAAATTGTAGTTGGAACTCTAAAGCAAACACGGTTTGTGCTAGCTCTTTGAAACTTACCACAATAATGTAGTTCCAAGTTCTATCGCTATGGTTTGTGTCCTATTGAAGTAGCCCCAAGCAGAGACTGACGAGAATCACTTTCATTGAAAGGGGTTGACAAGCTTCCAAAAAACTACGAGTTTCCTGAAATCTCAGCAAACCCTTTTTTCACCCAATCTTGATGTTACTTGCAGGTAATGATCAGTACACCAATCCCACTTGGCTCACCAAATTTCGTTCTTTTTGGTTAAACCGTTCCTTTGCAGAAACCGTTTTCATGTTTAGGTTTCACTCTGTTTTCTCCTATATGCATACATGTAGTTGGAACTCTAAATCAAAACACGGTTTGTGCTAGCTCTTTGAAACTTGGCACAATAATGTAGTTCCAAGTTCTATCGCTATGGTTTGTGTCCTATTGAGGTAGCCCGAAGCAGAGACTGACGAGAATCACTTTCATTGAAAGGGGTTGCCAAGCTTCCAGAAAACTACGAGTTTCCTGAAATCTCAGCAAACCTTTTTTCACCCAAACTTGATGATACTTGCAGGTAATGAACAGTACACCAATCCCACTTGGCTCACCAAATTTCGTTCTTCTAGGTTATACCGCTCCATTGCAGGAACCATTTTCATGTTTAGGTTTCACTCTGTTTTTCTCCTATATGGATACATGTAGTTGGAACTCTAAATCAAACACGGTTTGTGCTAGCTCTTTGAAACTTGGCACAATAATGTAGTTCCAAGTTCTATCGCTATGGTTTGTGTCCTATTGAAGTAGTCCCAAGCAGAGACTGACGAGAATCACTTTCATTGAAAGGGGTTGCCAAGCTTCCAAAAATCTACGAGTTTCCTGAAATCTTCAGCAAACATTTTTTTACCCAATCTTGATGATACTTGCAGGTAATGATCAGTACACCAATCCCACTTTGCTCACCAAATTTCGTTCTTCTCGGTTAAACCGTTCCTTTGCAGGAACCGTTTTCATGTTTAGGTTTCACTCTGTTTTCTCCTATATGGATACATATATTTGGAACTCTAAATCGAACACGGTATGTGCTAGCTCTTTGAAACTTGGCACAATAATGTAGTTCCAAGTTCTATCGCTATGGTTTGTGTCCTATTGAAGTAGCCCCAAGCAGAGACTGACGAGAATCACTTTCATTGAAAGGGGTTGCCAAGCTACCAAAAAACTACGAGTTTCCTGAAATCTCAGCAAACATTTTTTCACTCAATCTTGATGATACTTGCAGGTAATGATCAGTACACCAATCCCACTTGGCTCACCAAATTTCGTTCTTCTCGCTTATATCGTTCCTTTGCAGGAACCGTTTTCATGTTTAGGTTTCACTCTGTTTTCTCCTATATGCATACATGTATTTGGAACTCTAAATCAAACACGGTTTGTGCTAGCTCTTTGAAACTTGGCACAATAATGTAGTTCCAAGTTCTATCGCTATGGTTTGTGTCCTATGGAAGTAGCCCCAAGCAGAGACTGACGAGAATCACTTTTATTGAAAGGGGTTGCCAAGCTTCCAAAAAACTACGAGTTTCCTGAAATCTCAGCAAACATTTTTTTAACTCAATCTTGATGATACGTGCAGGTAATGATCAGTACACCAATCCCACTTGGCTCACCAAATTTCGTTATTCTCGGTTATACCGTTCCTTTGCAGGAACCGTTTTCATGTTTAGGTTTCACTCTGTTTTCTCCTATATGGATACATGTATTTGGAACTCTAAATCAAACACGGTTTGTGCTAGCTCTTTGAAACTTGGCACAATAATGTAGTTCCAAGTTCTATCGCTGTGGTTTCTGTCCTATTGAAGTAGCCCCAAGAAGAGACTGACGAGAATCACTTTCATTGAAAGGGGTTGCCAAGCTTCCAAAAAACTACGAGTTTCCTGAAATCTCAGCAAACATTTTTTCACCCAATCTTTATGATTCTTGCAGGTAATGATCAGTACACCAATCCCACTGGGACCACCAAATTTCGTTCTTCTTGGTTAAACCGTTCCTTTGCAGGAACCGTTTTCATGTTTAGGTTTCACTCTGTTTTCTCCTATATGGATACATGTAGTTGGAACTCTAAATCAAACACGGTTTGTGCTAGCTCTTTGAAACTTGGCACAATAATGTAGTTCCAAGTTCTATCGCTATGATTTGTGTCCTATTGAAGTAGCCCCAAGCAGAGACTGACGAGAATCACCTTCATTGAAAGGGGTTGCCAAGCTTCCAAAAAACTACGAGTTTCCTGATATCTCAGCAAACTTTTTTTCACCCTATCTTGATGATACTTGAAGGTAATGATCAGTACACCAATCCCCCTTGGCTCACCAAATTTCGTTCTTCTCAGTTAAACCATTCCTTTGCAGGAACCGTTTTCATGTTTAGGTTTCACTCTGTTTTCTCCTATATGGATACATGTAGTTGGAACTCTAAATCAAAAACGGTTTGTGCTAGCTTTGAAACTTGGCACAATAATGTAGTTCCAAGTTCTATCGCTATGGTTTGTGTCCTATTGAGGTAGCCCCAAGGAGAGACTGACGAGAATCACTTTCATTGTAAGGGGTTGCCAAGCTTCCAAAAACTACGAGTTTCCTGAAATCTCAGCAAACCTTTTTTCACCCAATCTTGATGATACTTGCAGGTAATGAACAGTACACCAATCCCACTTGGTTCAGCAAATTTCGTTCTTTTAGGTTAAACCGTTCCTTTGCAGGAACCGTTTTCATGTTTAGGTTACACTCTGTTTACTCCTATATAGATACATGTAGTTGGAACTCTAAATTAAACACGGTTTGTGCTAGCTCTTTGAAAATTGGCACAATAATGTAGTTCCAAGTTCTATCGCTATGCTTTGTGTCCTATTGAAGTAGCCCCAAGCAGATACTGACGAGAATCACTTTCATTGAACGGGGTTGCCGAGCATCCAATAAACTACGAGTTTCCTGAAATCTCAGCAAACTTTTTTTCACCCAATCTTGATTATACTTGCAGGTAATGATCAGTACACCAATCCCACTTGGCTCACAAAATTTCGTTATTCTCGTTTAAACCGTTCCTTTGCAGGAACCGTTTTCCTGTTTAGGTTTCACTCGGTTTTCTCCTATATGGATACATGTAGTTGGAACTCTAAATAAAAACGGTTTGTGCTAGCTCTTTGAAACTTGGCACAATAATGTAGTTCCAAGTTCTATCGCTATGGTTTGTCTCCTATTGAAGTTGCCCCAAGCAGAGACTGAAGAGAATCACTTTCATTGAAAGGGGTTGACAAGCTTCCAAAAAACTACGAGTTTCCTGAAATCTCAGCAAACATTTTTTCACCCAATCTTGATGATACGTGCAGGTAATGATCAGTACACCAATCCCACTTGTCTCACCAAATTTCGTTCTTTTCGGTTAAACCGTTCTTTTGCAGAAACCATTTTCATGTTTAGGTTTCACTCTGTTTTCTCCTATATGGATACATGTAGTTGGAACTCTAAATCAAACACGGTTTGTGCTAGCTCTTTGAAACTTGGCACAATAATGTAGTTCCAAGTTCTATCGCTATGGTTTGTTTCCTATTGAGGTAGCCCCAAGCAGAGACTGAAGAGAATCACTTTCATTGAAAGGGGTTGCCAAGCTTCCAAAAAACTACGAGTTTCCTGAAATCTCAGCAAACCTTTTTTCACCCAATCTTGATGATACTTGCAGGTAATGAACAGTACACCAATCCCACTTGGCTCAAAAAATTTCGTTCTTCTAGGTGAAACAGTTCCTTTGCAGGAACCGTTTTCATGTTTAGGTTTCACTCTGTTTTCTCCTATATGGATACATGTAGTTGAAACTCTAAATTAAACACGGTTTGTGCTAGCTCTTTGAAACTTGGCACAATAATGTAGTTCCAAGTTCTATGGCTATGGTTTGTGTCCTATTTAAGTAGCCCCAAGCAGAGACTGACGAGAATCACTTTCATTGAAAGGGGTTGCCAAGCTTCCAAAAAACTACGAGTTTCCTGAAATCTCAGCAAACATTTTTTCACCCAATCTTGATGATACTTGCAGGTAATGATCAGTACACCAATCCCACTTGGCTCACCAAATTTCGTTCTTCTCGGTTAAACCGTTCCTTTGCAGGAACCGTTTTCCTGTTTAGGTTTCACTATGTTTTCTCATATATGGATACATGTAGTTGGAACTCTAAATCAAAAACGGTTTGTGCTAGCTCTTTGAAACTTGGCACAATAATGTAGTTCCAAGTTCTATCGCTATGGTTTGTGTCCTATTGAGGTAGCCCCAAGCAGAGACTGACGAGAATCACTTTCATTGAAAGGGGTTGCCAAGCTTCCAAAAAACTACGAGTTTCCTGAAATCTCAGCAAACCTTTTTTCACCCAATCTTGATGATACTTGCAGGTAATGAACAGTACACCAATCCCACTTGGCTCAGCAAATTTCGTTCTTCTCGGTTATACCGTTCCTTTGCAGGAACCGTTTTCATGTTTAGGTTTCACTCTGTTTTCTCCTATATGGATAAATGTAGTTGGAACTCTAAAGCAAACACGGTTTGTGCTAGCTATTTGAAACTTACCACAATAATGTAGTTCCAAGTTCTATCGCTATGGTTTGTGTCCTATTGAAGTAGCCCCAAGCAGAGACTGACGAGTATCACTTTCATTGAAAGGGGTTGACAAGCTTCCAAAAAACTACGAGTTTCCTGAAATCTCAGCAAACCTTTTTTCACCCAATCTTGATGTTACTTGCAGGTAATGATCAGTACACCAATCCCACTTGGCTCACCAAATTTCGTTCTTTGTGGTTAAACCGTTCCTTTGCAGAAACCGTTTTCATGTTTAGGTTTCACTCTGTTTTCTCCTATATTGATACATGTAGTTGGAACTCTAAATCAAACACGGTTTGTGCTAGCTCTTTGAAACTTGGCACAATAATGTAGTTCCAAGTTCTATCGCTATGGTTTGTGTCCTATTGAGGTAGCCCGAAGCAGAGACTGACGAGAATCACTTTCATTGAAAGGGGTTGCCAAGCTTCCAGAAAACTACGAGTTTCCTGAAATCTCAGCAAACCTTTTTTCACCCAAACTTGATGATACTTGCAGGTAATGAACAGTACACCAATCCCACTTGGCTCACCAAATGTCGTTCTTCTAGGTTATACCGCTCCATTGCAGGAACCATTTTCATGTTTAGGTTTCACTCTGTTTTCTCCTATATGGATACATGTAGTTGGAACTCTAAATCAAACACGGTTTGTGCTAGCTCTTTGAAACTTGGCACAATAATGTAGTTCCAAGTTCTATCGCTATGGTTTGTGTCCTATTGAAGTAGTCCGAAGCAGAGACTGACGAGAATCACTTTCATTGAAAGGGGTTGCCAAGCTTCCAAAAAACTACGAGTTTCCTGAAATCTCAGCAAACATTTTTTCACCCAATCTTGATGACACTTGCAGGTAATGATCAGTGCACCAATCCCACTTGGCTCACCAAATTTCGTTCTTCTCGGTTAAACCGTTCCTTTGCAGAAACCGTTTTCATGTTTAGGTTTCACTCTGTTTTCTCCTATATTGATACATGTAGTTGGAACTCTAAATCAAACACGGTTTGTGCTAGCTCTTTGAAACTTGGCACAATAATGTAGTTCCAAGTTCTATCGCTATGGTTTGTGTCCTATTGAAGTAGCCCCAAGCAGAGACTGAGGAGAATCACTTTCATTGAAAGGGGTTGACAAGCTTCCAAAACACTACGAGTTTCCTGAAATCTCAGCAAACATTTTTTCACCCAATCTTGATGACACTTGCAGGTAATGATCAGTACACCAATCCCACTTGGCTCACCAAATTTCGTTCTTTTCGGTTAAACCGTTCCTTTGCAGAAACCGTTTTCATGTTTAGGTTTCACTCTGTTTTCTCCTATATTGATACATGTAGTTGGAACTCTAAATCAAACACGTTTTGTGCTAGCTCTTTGAAACTTGGCACAATAATGTAGTTCCAAGTTCTATCGCTATGGTTTGTGTCCTATTGAAGTAGCCCCAAGCAGAGACTGAGGAGAATCACTTTCATTGAAAGGGGTTGCCAAGCTTCCAAAACACTACGAGTTTCCTGAAATCTCAGCAAACATTTTTTCACCCAATCTTGATGACACTTGCAGGTAATGATCAGTACACCAATCCCACTTGTCTCACCAAATTTCGTTCTTTTCGGTTAAACCGTTCCTTTGCAGAAACCGTTTTCATGTTTAGGTTTCACTCTGTTTTCTCCTATATTGATACATGTAGTTGGAACTCTAAATCAAACACGGTTTGTGCTAGCTCTTTGAAACTTGGCACAATAATGTAGTTCCAACTTCTATCGCTATGGTTTGTGTCCTATTGAGGTAGTCCGAAGCAGAGAGTGACGAGAATCACTTTCATTGAAAGGGGTTGCCAAGCTACCAAAAAACTACGAGTTTCCTGAAATCTCAGCAAACATTTTTTCACTCAATCTTGATGATACTTGCAGGTAATGATCAGTACACCAATCCCACTTGGCTCACCAAATTTCGTTCTTCTCGCTTATACCGTTCCTTTGCAGGAACCGTTTTCATGTTTAGGTTTCACTCTGTTTTCTCCTATAGGGATACATGTAGTTGGAACTCTAAATCAAACACGGTTTGTGCTAGCTCTTTGAAACTTGGCACAATAATGTACTTCCAAGTTCTATCGCTATGATTTGTGTCCTATTGAAGTAGCCCCAAGCACAGACTGACGAGAATCACTTTCATTGAAAGGGGTTGCCAAGCTTCCAAAAACTCCGAGTTTCCTGAAATCTCAGCAAACCTTTTTTCACCCAATCTTGATGATTCTTGCAGGTAATGATCAGTACACCAATCCCACTGGGCTCACCAAATTTCGTTCTTCTTGGTTAAACCGTTCCTTTGCAGGAACCGTTTTCATGTTTAGGTTTCACTCTGTTTTCTCCTATATGGATACATGTAGTTGGAACTCTAAATCAAACACGGTTGTGCTAGCTCTTTGAAACTTGGCACAATAATGTAGTTCCAAGTTCTATCGCTATGATTTGTGTCCTATTGAAGTAGCCCCAAGCAGAGACTGACGAGGATCACTTTCATTGAAAGGGGTTGCCAGGCTTCCAAAAAACTACGAGTTTCCTGAAATCTCAGCAAACATTTTTTCACCCAATCTTGATGATTCTTGAAGGTAATGATCAGTACACCAATCCCACTTGGCTCACCAAATTTCGTGCTTCTCAGTTAAACCGTTCCTTTGCAGGAACCGTTTTCATGTTTAGGTTTCACTCTGTTTTCTCCTATATGGATACATGTAGTTGGAACTCTAAATCAAACACGGTTTGTGCTAGCTTCTTGAAACTTACCACAATAATGTAGTTCCAAGTTCTATCGCTATGGTTTGTGTCCTATTGAAGTAGCCCCAAGCAGAGACTGAAGAGAATCAGTTTCATTGAAAGGGGTTGACAAGCTTCCAAAACACTACGAGTTTCCTGAAATCTCAGCAAACATTTTTTCACCCAATCTTGATGACACTTGCAGGTAATGATCAGTACACCAATCCCACTTGGCTCACCAAATTTCGTTCTTTTCGGTTAAACCGTTCCTTTGCAGAAACCGTTTTCATGTTTAGGTTTCACTCTGTTTTCTCCTATATTGATACATGTAGTTGGAACTCTAAATCAAACACGGTTTGTGCTAGCTCTTTGAAACTTGGCACAATAATGTAGTTCAAGTTCTATCGCTATGGATTGTGTCCTATTGAGGTAGTCCGAAGCAGAGAGTGACGAGAATCACTTTCTTTGAAAGGGGTTGCCAAGCTTCCAAAAAACTACGAGTTTCCTGAAATCTCAGCAAACATTTTTTCACCCAATCTTGATGACACTTGCAGGTAATGATCAGTACACCAATCCCACTTGGCTCACCAAATTTCGTTCTTCTCGGTTAACCGTTCCTTTGCAGAAACCGTTTTCATGTTAGGTTTCACTCTGTTTTCTCCTATATTGATACATGTAGTTGGAACTCTAAATCAAACACGGTTTGTGCTAGCTCTTTGAAACTTGGCACAATAATGTAGTTCCAAGTTCTATCGCTATGGTTTGTGTCATATTGAAGTAGCCCCAAGCAGAGACTGAGGAGAATCACTTTCATTGAAAGGGGTTGACAAGCTTCCAAAACACTACGAGTTTCCTGAAATCTCAGCAAACATTTTTTCACCCAATCTTGATGACACTTGCAGGTAATGATCAGTACACCAATCCCACTTGGCTCACCAAATTTCGTTCTTTCGGTTAAACCGTTCCTTTGCAGAAACCGTTTTCATGTTTAGGTTTCACTCTGTTTTCTCCTATATTGATACATGTAGTTGGAACTCTAAATCAAACACGTTTTGTGCTAGCTCTTTGAAACTTGGCACAATAATGTAGTTCCAAGTTCTATCGCTATGGTTTGTGTCCTATTGAAGTAGCCCCAAGCAGAGACTGAGGAGAATCACTTTCATTGAAAGGGGTTGACAAGCTTCCAAAACACTACGAGTTTCCTGAAATCTCAGCAAACATTTTTTCACCCAATCTTGATGACACTTGCAGGTAATGATCAGTACACCAATCCCACTTGTCTCACCAAATTTCGTTCTTTTCGGTTAAACCGTTCTTTGCAGAAACCGTTTTCATGTTTAGGTTTCACTCTGTTTTCTCCTATATTGATACATGTAGTTGGAACTCTAAATCAAACACGGTTTTGTGCTAGCTCTTTGAAACTTGGCACAATAATGTAGTTCCAACTTCTATCGCTATGGTTTGTGTCCTATTGAGGTAGTCCGAAGCAGAGAGTGACGAGAATCACTTTCATTGAAAGGGGTTGCCAAGCTTCCAAAAAACTACGAGTTTCCTGAAATCTCAGCAAACATTTTTTCACTCAATCTTGATGATACTTGCAGGTAATGATCAGTACACCAATCCCACTTGGCTCACCAAATTTCGTTCTTCTCGCTTATACCGTTCCTTTGCAGGAACCGTTTTCATGTTTAGGTTTCACTCTGTTTTCTCCTATATGGATACATGTAGTTGGAACTCTAAATCAAACACGGTTTGTGCTAGCTCTTTGAAACTTGGCACAATAATGTACTTCCAAGTTCTATCACTATGATTTGTGTCCTATTGAAGTAGCCCCAAGCACAGACTGACGAGAATCACTTTCATTGAAAGGGGTTGCCAAGCTTCCAAAAACTCCGAGTTTCCTGAAATCTCAGCAAACCTTTTTTCACCCAATCTGATGATTCTTGCAGGTAAATGATCAGTACACCAATCCCACTGGGCTCACCAAATTTCGTTCTTCTTGGTTAAACCGTTCTTTTGCAGGAACCGTTTTCATGTTTAGGTTTCACTCTGTTTTCTCTATATGGATACATGTAGTTGGAACTCTAAATCAAACACGGTTTGTGCTAGCTCTTTGAAACTTGGCACAATAATGTAGTTCCAAGTTCTATCGCTATGATTTGTGTCCTATTGAAGTAGCCCCAAGCAGAGACTGACGAGCATCACTTTCATTGAAAGGGGTTGCCAGGCTTCCAAAAAACTACGAGTTTCCTGAAATCTCAGCAAACATTTTTTCACCCCATCTTGATGATTCTTGAAGGTAATGATCAGTACACCAATCCCACTTGGCTCACCAAATTTCGTGCTTCTCAGTTAAACCGTTCCTTTGCAGGAACCGTTTTCATGTTTAGGTTTCACTCTGTTTTCTCCTATATGGATACATGTAGTTGGAACTCTAAATCAAACACGGTTTGTGCTAGCTTCTTGAAACTTACCACAATAATGTAGTTCCAAGTTCTATCGCTATGGTTTGTGTCCTATTGAAGTAGCCCCAAGCAGAGACTGAAGAGAATCAGTTTCATTGAAAGGGGTTGACAAGCTTCCAAAACACTACGAGTTTCCTGAAATCTCAGCAAACATTTTTCACCCAATCTTGATGACACTTGCAGGTAATGATCAGTACACCAATCCCACTTGGCTCACCAAATTTCGTTTCTTTTCGGTTAAACCGTTCCTTTGCAGAAACCGTTTTTCATGTTTAGGTTTCACTCTGTTTTCTCCTATATTGATACATGTAGTTGGAACTCTAAATCAAACACGGTTTGTGCTAGCTCTTTGAAACTTGGCACAATAATGTAGTTCCAAGTTCTATCGCTATGGATTGTGTCCTATTGAGGTAGTCCGAAGCAGAGAGTGACGAGAATCACTTTCTTTGAAAGGGGTTGCCAAGCTTCCAAAAACTACGAGTTTCCTGAAATCTCAGCAAACATTTTTTCACCCAATCTTGATGACACTTGCAGGTAATGATCAGTACACCAATCCCACTTGGCTCACCAAATTTCGTTCTTCTCGGTTAAACCGTTCCTTTGCAGAAACCGTTTTCATGTTTAGGTTTCACTCTGTTTTCTCCTATATTGATACATGTAGTTGGAACTCTAAATCAAACACGGTTTGTGCTAGCTCTTTGAAACTTGGCACAATAATGTAGATTCCAAGTTCTATCGCTATGGTTTGTGTCCTATTGAAGTAGCCCCAAGCAGAGACTGAGGAGAATCACTTTCATTGAAAGGGGTTGACAAGCTTCCAAAACACTACGAGTTCCTGAAATCTCAGCAAACATTTTTTCACCCAATCTTGATGACACTTGCCAGTAATGATCAGTACACCATCCCACTTGGCTCACCAAATTTCGTTCTTTTCGGTTAAACCGTTCCTTTGCAGAAACCGTTTTCATGTTTAGGTGTCACTCTGTTTTCTCCTATATTGATACATGTAGTTGGAACTCTAAATCAAACACGGTTTGTGCTAGCTCTTTGAAACTTGGCACAATAATGTAGTTCCAACTTCTATCGCTATGGTTTGTGTCCTATTGAGGGAGTCTGAAGCAGAGAGTGACGAGAATCACTTTCATTGAAAGGGGTTGCCAAGCTTCCAAAAAACTACGAGTTTCCTGAAATCTCAGCAAACATTTTTTCACTCAATCTTGATGATACTTGCAGGTAATGATCAGTACACCAATCCACTTGGCTCACCAAATTTCTTTCTTCTCGCTTATACCGTTCCTTTGCAGGAACCGTTTTCATGTTTAGGTTTCACTCTGTTTTCTCCTATATGGATACATGTATTTGGAACTCTAAATCAAACACGGTTTGTGCTAGCTCTTTGAAACTTGGCACAATAATGTAGTTCCAAGTTGTATCGCTATGGTGTGTGTCCTATTGAACTAGCCCCAAGCAGAGACTGACGAGAATCACTTTTATTGAAAGGGGTTGCCAAGCTTCCAAAAACTACGAGGTTCCTGAAATCTCAGCAAACATTTTTTTAACTCAATCTTGATGATACTTGCAGGTAATGATCAGTACACCAATCCCACTTGGCTCACCAAATTTCATTATTCTCGGTTATACCGTTCCTTTGCAGGAACCGTTTTCATGTTTAGGTTTCACTCTGTTTTCTCCTATATGGATACATGTAGTTGGAACTCTAAATCAAACACGGTTTGTG
>NW_027552456.1:0-89291 GCF_045843805.1 Urocitellus parryii | reverse complement strand
CGGATCCTGTCAACCCTTCAGAGAAGGGCTGCATGCCACCTGCCCTGCTTTCACAGAGGGGGCCAGCTCAGGGGACACGGTGTCTGTCCTCGTTCTTTCTCCATGTGGAATGGCACCTCAGGCAGGCCAGGCGATCCCCTCACACTGGGGACACCCCCAGCCACTTTCTTTCAGTATTTCCAACCTGATCTTTCTCTAAGCCTCCCTCTCTCTTCTCACCCATGCAGTCGGGAGCGGACCATCTAGAGAAGCGAGCCTGGCGCAGGAGGCTGCCCTTGTAGGCGGAGGCTTCTCTGGGTGGGGCCAGCTCCAGGGAGATGAGGGCCAGTGTCTGGGACTTCTGCTGTGGGCACATTCTCCATGCTGCCCACAAGCAGGGCCGTGAGTGTGGCCCTGGGCCTGCCGACCAGCCCTGGACTGCATATGCGAGTCTGGGCATTTGAGGTTGCAGCCAGCTGGCAGGTAGACAGCACCTGGGGCTAGTTCCAGCAGGATCCCAAGGTGTCCCAAGCCCGCCTTCCTGGGTGAAAAGGGCACACATCTCTGTGGACTCCCCTCCCAAAGGGACAGCCTTCTCCACTAGACCCTGCCTGACGAGGCTTCTGCCCTCGCAGGCCCTGCAGAGTGTCCTGCTGCTAGGAAGGAAAAAACCTGAGTGCCAAGGAACCTGGCACCAGATGGTGGGAGGCACTGGGACCCAGACGACACATAAGAGCAGGAACAGCTGGTCACTCTGACTGCAAAAGGAAGAATTTAGAGGTGTATTTCTCTCAGCACCATCCAGCTCAGACTGGGCACTGAGGTGATCCACCCAAGGCCAAGCTAGAACTACATGCTGGACTCGGACGACTGACCTACTTGTAGTATCAGCATTTAATGAGTAGAGTTGGAAGCCGAGCTGTAATCAGGAGCTCCACATGAACAGTGGAGGGCGGTCCTGGGTCGGGGTGGACAATGTAAGGAGGTCCTGGTTCCCTGTGGACAGTGGAGGGAGGTCCTGGTTCCCTGTGGACAGTGGAGTGAGGTCCTGGTTCCCTGTGGAGAGTGGAGGGAGGTCCTGGTTCCCTGTGGACAGTGGAGGGAGGTCCTGGTTCCCTGTGGACAGTGGAGTGAGGTCCTGGTTCCCTGTGGAGAGTGGAGAGAGGTCCTGGTTCCCTGTGGACAGTGGAGTGAGGTCCTGGTTCCCTGTGGACAGTGGAGTGAGGTCCTGGTTCCCTGTGGAGAGTGGAGGGAGGTCCTGGTTCCCTGTGGACAGTGGAGGGAGGTCCTGGTTCCCTGTGGAGAGTGGAGAGAGGTCCTGGTTCCCTGTGGAGAGTGGAGTGAGGTCCTGGTTCCCTGTGGACAGTGGAGGGAGGTCCTGGTTCCCTGTGGACAGTGGAGGGAGGTCCTGGTTCCCTGTGACAGTGGAGTGAGGTCCTGGTCCCTGTGGACAGTGGAGGGAGGTCCTGGTTCCCTGTGGAGAGTGGAGTGAGGTCCTGGTTCCCTGTGGAGAGTGGAGAGAGGTCCTGGTTCCCTGTGGAGAGTGGAGTGAGGTCCTGGTTCCCTGTGGAGAGTGGAGTGAGGTCCTGGTCCCTGTGGACAGTGGAGGGAGGTCCTGGTTCCCTGTGGACAGTGGAGTGAGGTCCTGGTTCCCTGTGGAGAGTGGAGTGAGGTCCTGGTTCCCTGTGGAGAGTGGAGAGAGGTCCTGGTTCCCTGTGGAGAGTGGAGTGAGGTCCTGGTTCCCTGTGGAGAGTGGAGTGAGGTCCTGGTCCCTGTGGACAGTGGAGTGAGGTCCTGGTCCCTGTGGACAGTGGAGGGAGGTCCTGGTTCCCTGTGGACAGTGGAGTGAGGTCCTGGTTCCCTGTAGACAGTGGAGTGAGGTCCTGGTTCTCAGTCGACAGTGGAGGGAGGTCCTGGTTCCCTGTGGACAGTGGAGGGAAGGGCTTGATTCCTTGTGGAGAGTGCAGGGAGGTTCTGGTTCCCTGTGGATAATGGGAGGGCAGTCATAGTTCCTTAATTCACACTTGAGGCAGCTGATTTCCTCTGTAGGTGGTGGAACCATGTGTCTGACCATTTGGACCAGGTGAAGTCTGTCTAGCAAGGAGACAGAGATCCATGGGCAGGAGGCCAGGGTGTCAGATGGGACAATGGTGGGCTAGTAACAGATCTCACAGTCAGGAGAGGCCCTGTGGCTCTGGGTTGTCTGGGCAGTGTCTCCCAGGAGCTGGATGGACCATGTTCAGTGCAGTCCTGTCCCTTTCACCTGGGCCACTGCCCTCTTGGGGTCTCTTCTCGTGCCTCCTGTGTCCCTCCCTTCCTCTTCTTCCCCAGCACCATCCTTCTTCACTCTGTGCTCTGCTCTGGTGTCTGCTGGCTCTTCCCCAGGTCACCCTCACTCCTTTGGGAAATCCAGACCAGTCCTCCTGCTGAGGACAGGGCTCCAGGCCCCGAGGATGTCCCTCCTAAACCCCTCTCTAAGGATAAGGGCAGCACTTGTGTTGGCCGAGGCTGACACTCAGTTCTTGTACCTCACCTGCAGGACCAGAGTGCCAGGCCTGACTCACACTCAGTTTATAGCTGTGCCTGGGCCAGAGACTCCAGGCCCTTGGTTCTGCCCAGTGAGGTCTGGGTGAAGCCTGCTCAGGGGCCTAACCCTGGCCCTCTCTAGAGGTGGCAGCTCTCCTGGACACCTGGCCAACAGCCCTAGATCTCCTGAAATCCCAGGAAAGCAGGTATTGGCCAACCTGGCTGCCGCTGGCCCCACAGCAGAATGCACAGATTAACCCCCTCCTGGCCCTTCTGTGGCCCTGCTGCAGCTGCAGAGTCCCATGGCAGATGCCCCTCCTGGCCCTTCTGTGGCCCTGCTGCAGCTGCAGAACCACATGGCAGATGTGGATTTTCCAAACACAGAGAAGGAACAGACATGTCTCATCACTGCGGAGATCTCTCCACAGAGACTGGCCAGCCACAACCATTCGATCAGATGGGAATCTCCATGATCCACCACCCAAAGTCCCACACATTTCTAGAGAGGTGTTTCCCTTGAATGTCTAATGATCTGTGAGAATGTAACTATACACTCTTAAGTAATCAGTGGCCAAGGAAGAAACCCCAAGGGAAGGTTGAAGATGCTCTGAGCTCGACCAAAAGCCCCACAACACACCTTGGGACACAGCGGTGCAGTTGGAGGGAAATGTCCACCTTACAGGAGAAAGGTTTCAGACCAATGATGGAGTTTATGCTGTAGAACCAGAAGGAAGAGAAAACCAGCCAAAGGCCGGGGAGAAAGGGCATCAAGACCAGAGCAGAAATCATAGAGAAATAGGGAAACAGATAAAACAAGAGCTAGACTTTAGGAAGAAAAACAGTGATGACCTCTGCTGGACTTGAGGCATGGCTCAGAGCAGTCAGGCAGAAAGAGGAGCTGGAGGGCATGGGCCGGTGTGGAAGGGGCAGCACCGTCCCCTGGAGGGCATGGGCCGGTGTGGAAGGGGCAGCACCGTCCCCTGGAGGGCATGGGCCGGTGTGGAAGGGGGAGCACCGTCCCCTGGAGGGCATGGGCCGGTGTGGAAGGGGCAGCACCGTCCCCAGGCACAGTTGACATGAGGAGTTAGCAAAGCTGTGGGTAGGAACTGTATTTCTACACATTGAAAGGTGGGATGCAGATGGGAAAACCCTGTGTACACTGACAGTGACAAGAAACAAGACCCAGGGGAGGCAGGACTTGTGCACTGCAGACGACGGGGTTGCTGGGAGGAACCAGGAGCCGCAGGCACAGGACTCAGTCCCGTGAAAGTGCAGCCCTCCTCTACTGTGAACTGCAGGTCTGTGTGACCCAGTGGAGCTGGGCTCTGAGCTGTGGTGGCCATGGCCTGCCTTCGCCTGAGGGCCTTTGGCCTCTGATGGCCTGTCCCCCTGCCCATGCCTGGGCACCCGCCTGGCCCCACACAGGACTGGGCCTGGGGACTGCTGCAGTGGCCACGGCCCCCTCCTTGGTGCTCCAGTTTGGCTCATGTCCCAGAGGCGCATGCCGGTGTGGGCTCTGCCATCAGGGAGACCGGGTGGGTCACTGCTTTGCAGCTTCTGCACACGCCCAGCAGGCTGATCTCTGAGGGCCTGGACACCCATGGGATGCTTCCAAACAGGGTGCCCGGGAGCCTTGCCTCAGTACAGACCATGGGCAGCAGGGGCACGTCCAAGAGCGAGGGGAGGCGAGACCAGGCAGATTACCATCTAAAGTTGCCAAATGTCTGCTGAGCCTAGGCGCGTGCTGTTCAGGAAACCACAGACCTCCATAACCATTGGGAGCAGGTAGACATGACCTTGACCTTGGCAGTGAGTCCACTTAGCAGGAAGTTTCCAGCTGCAGGAGGCTGAGGCCTCATTCTTCCAGGCCTCCACCCGGCTGACCCAAGGGGAGGCTCCTGATCCACATGTTGGGGCAGAAAGGCCAGCACCCTCTGTTCGCCAGGTGGTCTCACGGAGAGAGGAGGCACCCCAGTTGACCCAGCCACGGGGGGCGCAGGCTCAGGCAGAAAGAGGAGGCTTATCCTGGGTTCATCCCCTTGAGTCCTGCAACATCTCCCACGGCTGTACTTTCCTGTGCTCTCCTGGACTGCGCTTGGTTTCCCCACGTCCAGTGAGGGGTGTGGAGCACCACAGCACCCCGTGTGGCCTCAGGAAGAGGCTTCTCAGGGTGCAGGGGGCCCCAGAGCACCACTGGGCATCCTGCAGAGCATTGGGGACATCATTTTCTTTTTATCCCATTGGAGAACTTCAGGTGGGGCCAGGACACTCAGGACTCCTTCAAGCTCAGATAGAAGTACGGCCTGCTGCCCATAGGAACTGGCTGCCCAGCTGCCGTGGCCAAGGGTCCAACAAGAAGGGGGCTGTTGAGCAGGATGTGCACCTGGTAAGATGCTCCGAGGCTCCTGCCTCCTGGGGCCGAACAGCTCCTGGGCTCAGACCTGCTTTCTGTTATTGAAAGGCCTGGGCTGCATGTGAGTTCTGGGCCTGGGGCCAGCAGTGCAGACCCAGGATGCCCATTGCCTAGCCACCCATTGAAGAGCCACTTCTGAGTGGAATGCTGGGTCAAAGAGGACGTGGCCAAGGCTGTTGTCAAGTGTGCTCAGGGCCCTCGGGGGCTCTGAGAGGAAAGACTCCAGCTTATAGACTCTTGGGGAGGGGCAGGTGCCGCCCACTCCCACCAGCACTGGCCAGGCCACAGGGCTGCACAGGGGCTCCGGTTGCCCTGGGTAGCCTGCCCCCAGATGCTCTTCCAATGGTGCCAGACCCTGGTGGAGTCTGGAGTAGCCCTTCGAGGTCAGGGCCAGAGGGAGCTGTATCAGGGCCTGGGCTTCCACAGCCCCTGAACCACTCCTCATAGCAGCAGGCGGCTCTCACAAGAACCACCTGTAGGTCATTCCAGGAAAACTCAGTAAGAGGCTCAAGGTGGAGACCAGTGACCTTCTAGACAGCAGAGACGAGGCCTGCTTAGAGCTGGAAGGTGCAGCTGCAGAGTTGAGGCTCCGTCTGCACTGGGAAGAGTGGATGGCAGAGCTCCTGTTGCTCTCCTGTTAGGGTCGTGGTGTGAGGAGCTGGGGACCTCTGGTCCTGTGGGACTTCCCTGCTCTGCCCCACGAGAGGGAAGCCACTACCTTGCCCTTGTCCTCAGGCTGTCCCCAGGGCCCCAGCACACAGTGGTTCCTCCACATCTACTGTGAGTCCCCTGAGAAAGGAGCAGTGCCCCTTGACCCATCCTCCCAGTCCCACAGGCCAGGCCACAGTCACCTTAAAATCGCTGCCCGAGTGAGTGATGGCTTTCCAGCTAAAGAGCCTCCGAGACCAGGGGGTGAGCCACAGCCGTCCAGCCTCCACGCCCGGCCCCCGGCCCAGAGGGCCTCACTCGAGCACCCAGCCCGGGGGCCCCTGGTGCTCCCATGTACTCCCAGCCCACCCAGCGACTGTCCCCAGCCCCACCTCATGCTGCCCAGTCCCCAGTCCCATCCGGCCCCAAGTGACCCAGGAAGATCTGATAATTCTCAGGCTTGGCGTGGCCTGGAGAGGAGTTCCCCAGACCTGTGGAAGGCACATCCTGGGCAGGGTCTCAGGTGGTGGGGGCTGTGCCAGTGAGTGGGCTTGTGTACCTGAGCAGGGGCTGCTTGGGGTACGGCGGCTGGTCTGCACCCGGGCACGGCAGGGCCTTCTTGGTCACCTGCTTGTAGATGTTCCTCGCAGTCACTCCGACCCACAGCATGGTGGACAGTGTGGAGTAGTGCAGCAGGATGCCCACCTGGAGGGGGAGAGGTGTCAGCTGCAGCCCCGCCCCCACCACGGGCGGCCAGCCTCCCAGGGGCACCAGGTGGGCTGGGACCACACCCTCTATCCAGCAGCTCCTACAGCCCGTGAGCCACAAGAAACAAGGCTCAGGGTGTGGGGCACTAGCAAGGGTGGCAGAGACCCTTGACTGTGCCACTTTGATCTCTTGCAGAGAAGCTGGCGGGTGCCCAAGGCAGCCCGTGGCCTAAGTACGCTTCCTGGGCAGCATCTCCTCTGCAGTCCCATGACAAGGGGTGCCCAGTGGAAGGGGAGGCAGCTGCACTGCGGGGCTCTCTGTGTGCTGCCGTCTGTGGCATTACGTAAGAAAAGCCCTGCAGGAGAGGTTTGGACAGCCACCCGCGTCAGAGTGACTCATTACTATGGAAACGGCCGCGGGAGCTGCATCCCATCCCTGGCCCTTGTGCGCTAGCTAATTACACATTCTGCACTACTTCGTTTCCATCTCATTTCATGAAACGAGGTTACCTTCAAGGTAATAACCTGACATTTCAAAATGACAAGTAAAATATTGCTATAATTGGGAAGGACATAAACGTTTAAGGAATACAGAGATTCCCCGAAAAAGCTAATGTTGCACCATTAAAATGATTTATCAAATCCGGAGTTCAATTTTTACTTATGAGCAAACTCTGTAATGATTGATGTGGATTTTGTGGGGGTGGAAAGGTCAAAGAACTCTGTTTGTGGTTTTGCAGGAGCTCCCTCTGCGTGGCTCCGTGTTTCCTGTGCCTTCCGGGCCCCTGGCTGGGGTGGGAGCTGGTGTGCACATCTGAAGGACTAAGGGGGCCCCCAGCCCGGACAAGAGTGTGAGGCGCTGAGCTCTCTGCACCCAAGAGTATGGGCATCGGTGGCCATCTGGGCCTGGCCCTGGCTTGAAGGAGGGTCCCTCTGGCTCCTCAGGAGTCCCTGTGTGGCCGTTGTTGTCATGTGCACACAGAAACTCAGAGACATCCTCAGAAGGAGCACAACTGTCAGCCCAGGGCGCCGAGGAAGGTGACAGAGCTCAGGGAGGGAGGTGAGCTCAGGGCTGGCCTGGCCAGGAAGTCTGTGAATGGAAGGACTCTGTCTCCTGAACGCCAGCTGTATGCTGGACACGTGGGGAGGCCAAAGCACAGCCGGCTACTGCGGGAAAGGAGGCAGCACACAGCAGTGCTCACGCCCTCGCTTCTGGGCCCAGGGCCAGCACTGATGCACGCGGTGGCCCGTTTCACTTATGATGTCACTTAATACTTCAAAGAGGCTCAGGGTCATCTCTGTCGCCATAGCAACCGTCTCTTCTCTCCAGCCACTCAGAGGGCTGGACCACTTCTCCAGGCATTCTGCTGTGTGGCTCGGGAGGGGGCCAGGAGCCCTGGCTCCCATGTCAGGCTGTGGTCACAGGTGAATGGCGAGCTGGAGGCATTGGCCCCTGGGTTCTCCCCTGCAGCTGGTGTGGGAGCTGCCATGCTGTGTGAATGCCCAGGGTGGCCCCCTTCCTCCTGCTGGACTGCACATCAGAACCCCTAGCTCCCTCTCGAGGGCCCTGCAATGCAGCCATGTGGGTCCACAGGCAAGGGGTTGATGTCAGGCTGTGGGTGTTACTCCTTGCGGCCTGCACGGGGGCGTCCTGAGCTGCGGTGCCAGGCTCTGCTCCTCCGGCCAGCAGCTTAGCCACTCCCAGGGTGCTACTAGCTTGTAGCTGGGCTTGTCTTGCCTGCTGCTGCCCAGAGTCAAGTTCTACCACTTGAGTGAGGCAGGAGTGTTTCTGGCTGCTTCCACATCCATGGCAAGGCCTGGCACCAGGCAGGCATGTTGGCCAAGTGAATGGGTGAGTAGTGACCAGGCCTGCCCCTTCTGGAACCATAGCAAGACGCGGGGACGGCATCTGCAGGGGTCATGGTCTTTCCTCTGTCAGCCTGCAGAGAGCCATTCCCTCCCAGAGGTTCCTGCGGCTGTCACGATGGTGGAGCATTGACCATGCGACATGACCTCTAGAGACCATGACTGAGATTTCCAGACCTGATCTGTCCCCACGGGCCAAGACCTCTGCTGGGGTAGGGCTGGTTTCAGGCTCCAGGGGCTAGTCCAGACTGGCTGGAGCTTGGGGACTGGTACAGGTTTCTGGGAGGCCTGGCAGGGTCCCCGAGTCCCCAAGGTGATTCCCACGGGCTCTGTGACTGGCAGGTCCCAGCTGGGCAGCAATCGGAGGCCACGTGGGGACATAGAGATAATGACCCACTTGACCACTTCTCAGATGGCCCCAGGTGCATTTACAGCAGCACAAGCTCGGGACTTCCCAGGCGCTGGCTATGGCTCCGGCTCATGGAGAGGCAGTGCTGGAGCCTGTCCAACCAGGGGCCTCCCCAAGCACACATCTCCAGCTCTCCTGCCCAGGCCTGGGCATTGGGCCGGCCTCCTGGGTCTGACATGACACATTCAGAACATGTGGTGGGAGGGCTCTGGGCACCAGCACTGTCTCCCAAGTGTGGGTGCCGGGCCGTGGAACTCTCGAGGACTCAACCCACGTCAGTGCTGGGAAAGAAGGCAGCCGCGAGGTTGCTGGGACGTGGCCAGGGGTGCCTCAGCGGAGGACAGCTTCACTCACAGCCTGGGTGGCTCCTGAGGCACACAGAGGCCTGGGGCGAGACTCACCTGCAGCTGGACAGATCAGGGGAGGCCAATAGCCACTGAGGGCCATGTGGGTCACAGGGGCCTGAGGGAGGGGGCAGAGGCTCCGCCCCTGCCCATCAATAGGTGTTTGCCGTATTTGCAGTAAAAAAGGCAGCCAGGGACCAGCCTGAGGCCTCAGGGGCCCAGACAGATGCTGGCCCAAGAAGTGACAGACTGCATGGGTCCTCGGCACGTGGCTCTGGGTCCTGGAACAGCCCACCCCTGGAGCCTGGGTTCAGAGCAGGTTGGGGGTTTGTGTGTGCACACAGAGGCCACCCTGGAACTGTAACGGGGCTCCTTGGCCAGAGCCACAGCCCAACGTGAACAGGACCAGGCCTGGTTCTTAGGGAATGTCCTCTGCCATGGGCTTTACCTTCCCTGAGAGAATAGAACCACACGTGGCCTGCATGCGGCAAAGCTCCTCCTGACTCCAGGCTGGTGGCATCTGGGAGTCGCCCCTCCCCTGAGCCCGCCCGACTGTCTCTTCAGGAGGGCAGCCTAGCCCGATTCCTGGGAGGGAGGCCTCAGAGCAGGCCGCCAGTGGAAGATGTGTGGTTCCGCACGATTGAAAGCTGAGCAGATCGCAGGCTCCAGGTGGAACACGGCTGTCACGTGGACTGCCAGACGGCTGCCTGACTCCCTTTCCAGCCACAGGAGGCAGGGCCCCACTCCCACCCCGGGACATGGAGGATCCTGGCATCTGCAGCAGGATGCAGACAGTGACACTCACCCCCTGGCACAGGATTGGGTGCTTGGTGCGGTTGATGCCGCCGGCGAACACGGTGAAGGTCAGGGCTGCGTGGAAGCAGAAGTTGAGGAGTGTGTGCCGGCCTTTCCGGCTGATCCTGATGGCACTGCGGGAGACGGGGATCTCAGGTTAGGAACTGGCCCTTCATGGAAAAGCACGTCAGAGCACTCTTCCCTGATCGCCCTCCGGGGAGCTGGACACCATCGGTGGGGCACGGCCATGCCGACTTGCTCTAGCAGGTCCCATGCCGTCCCCACCTCTTGCTGCTGTTCCAGCAACTCTGTGCAAGATCACTTGGATAGTGAACCCGGAAGGGCTCTGTAGAGTTCACCAATCTGACCATGTGATGGACAAAGGGACATCATCCCCTGGTTCCCAAGATGGGTTTCTCCCTCTCCAGCAGGTATCCGACCCTGGGGAGGATGTGGTCACGTAACGGTCGGTGAGTGCCTGCAACCTGGAATGGACATCCTCTGGGCTGGGACCGTCTCATGACAAGGTGGGTCGAGGCTCTGCCTGACCAGCTGGGGCCAGGGCTTGGTGCTCAGTCCTGCCTTGGAATTTGCCACGGCCCTGAACACATCGACTTCTCTTCCCATGATCCCAGGGCTGAGGTCTGCATGTGTGTGCCCCTGTTCCTACGCTGAGCCCTAACTACCAAGGGATGGTACCGGGAAGTGTGTGTTCTGGCAGAGACCTGGAAGGGTATCCATGTCCCTGCAAAGGCCAGCTCAGGGAGCTGCCTGCTCTTCAACCACGAGAAGCCTCAGTGAGCAGGCGCCCCCTGTGGACCAGGGAATGGGCCTCACCAGGCACCAAATCTGCCAGGGCACCGATTTGGAACTTCCCAGCCTCCAGAATTGTGAGAAATCAACTTCTATTGTAAATCACTGTTGATAAGCCACCCAATCTCTGGTCATTTGTTATAGTAGCCCAGACTGAAGGAGACAAGGACTTCAGACTGCCCCAGCCCCTTCCCGTGGCCATGGCCTCTCTTCCTGCCCCAGCCCCTTCCCGTGGCCATGGCCTCTCTTCCTGCCCCAGCCCCTTCCCGTGGCCATGGCCTCTCTTCCTGCCCCAGCCCCTTCCCGTGGCCATGGCCTCTCTTCCTGCCCCAGTCTCTCCTGTGGCCATGGCCCCTCTTCCTGCCTCAGCCCCTTCCCGTGGCCATGGCCTCTCTTCCTGCCCCAGCCCCTTCCCGTGGCCATGGCCTCTCTTCCTGCCCCAGCCCCTTCCCATGGCCGTGGCCCCTCTTCCTGCCCCAGCCTCTCCTGTGGCCGTGACCCCTCTTCCTGCCCCAGCCTCTCCTGTGGCCGTGGCCTCTCTTCCTGCCCCAGCCTCTCCTGTGGCTGTGGCCCCTCTTCCTGCCCCAGTCTCTCCCGTGGCCATGGCCTCTCTTCCTGCCCCAGCCCCTTCCCGTGGCCGTGGCCTCTCTTCCTGCCCAGCCTCTCCCGTGGCCGTGGCCTCTCTTCCTGCCCCAGCCTCTCCCGTGGCCGTGGCCTCTCTTCCTGCCCCAGCCTCTCCCGTGGCCGTGGCCTCTCTTCCTGCCCCAGCCTCTCCCGTGGCCGTGGCCTCTCTTCCTGCCCCAGTCTCTCCCGTGGCCATGGCCTCTCTTCCTGCCCCAGCCTCTCCTGTGGCCATGGCCCCTCTTCCTGCCCCAGCCTCTCCTGTGGCCATGACCCCTCTTCCTGCCCCAGTCTCTCCTGTGGCCGTGGCCTCTTCCTGCCCCAGCCTCTCCTGTGGCTGTGGCCCCTCTTCCTGCCCCAGTCTCTCCCGTGGCCATGGCCTCTCTTCCTGCCCCAGCCCCTTCCCGTGGCCGTGGCCTCTCTTCCTGCCCCAGTCTCTCCCGTGGCTGTGGCCTCTCTTCCTGCCCCAGTCTCTCCTGTGGCCGTGGTCCCTCTTCCTGCCCCAGCCTCTTCCCGTGGCCATGGCCTCTGTTCCTGCCCCAGTCTCTCCTGTGGCCATGGCCTCTCTTCCTGCCCCAGCCTCTCCTGTGGCCATAGCCTCTCTTCCTGCCCAGCTTCTCCTGTGGCCGTGGCCTCTCTTCCTGCCCCAGCCTCTCCCATGAACATGGCCTCTGCTTCTAACCCAGCCTCTCCTGTTTCCATGGCCCCTGTTCCTGCCCCAGCCTCTCCCGTGGCCATAGCCTCTCTTCCTGCCCTAGCCTCTTCCGTGACGTGGCCTCTGCTTCTAACCCAGCCTCTCCTGTGGCCATGGCCCCTCTTCCTGCCCCAGTCTCTCCAGTGGCCATAGCCTCTCTTCCTGCCCTAGCCTCTTCCATGACGTGGCCTCTGCTCCTGCCCCAGTCTCTCCCGTGGCCATGGCCTCTCTTCCTGCCCTAGCCTCTTCCATGACGTGGCCTCTCTTCCTGCCCCAGTCTCTTCTGTGGCCATAGCCTCTCTTCCTGCCCTAGCCTCTTCCATGACGTGGCCCCTGCTCCTGCCCCAGCCTCTCCCATGCCACGGCCTCTCTTCCTCTCCATGACCATGACCTTGGCTCTCCAGACCTCCTTCTTCGGCTGTGGCTGCCGATGCCTGAGCTGATTGCTATAGCCTTGAATGTGTCCCCATCTGCTCCTGGGCTGTGACCACTGCCAAGGCCCAGCTTGACCTGCGCCTTGGTTGTGGGTCGGCCTGACTATGTCAGTGCCCTGCTCACACTTCAGTGCCTCTGCAAGTGACACAGACTCCAAGACGTCCCCTACTCCCAGACAAGGTGGCCAAAACCCAGCTCAGAAGTAGAAATCTGACCAGACTGCTCTTCCCAGGTACAAAGCCTCAGTACCAATAAGCAAGGGGTGCTGCTGGCCGCTAGGCATGGGCTCTGGGTGCTGACCCACAGGCTCTCAGGAAGGCCTGCCTTCTGGAGATCTGGCAGGAGCGCAGAGGCTGTGCTCTCCCTGAGCCGCTGTGATGGGCCTGGGTGCCCCGGGAAGGGCGGTGAGCCAACCCAGGGCTTGCATCTGAGGGTGGACATGGAGGGGCAGGGGGCCTGCCACCTTACCTCCGGTGCACGATGTAGGTGCCTGCAGAGGCGAGAAGGCAGAGCAGCATGACAGCAGTGCAGGCATACACCACAGGGTGCAGGAACTCCCCTGGGAACCGGGGCAGGGAGAGGACAGTCTTCAAATCCTGGAGAGGAAGCAGAGGAGACCCAGGTGACCCGAGGCCCGGCGTCTGCGAGCGGCTGGCCACGAGTTGGCCTCCCATGCCCATGGCTCAGGCATCTGACTGACCCCCAGTATGTCTGCTAAGGGGTCAATGGTAGCTGAGAAGACCCTGCCCGGAGGCTCATGAAAGAGTTCTCTAGCTGCCTGCTGCCCGCGGGCTGGATCTTTGTCTCCCCAGCTCTGCTGGGCTGCGGCATCCTGTGTCTTTGACAGTGGCTCCCAGAGGGTGGCATTTCTCCAGAGCCAATGCCCGTATCCCATTCTGTCCAAGGTGACTGGCAAAGGCAAAGTGTGACAGTCCAGACATGGGGTGTCCCCCAGAAGCTCAGGTGTGAGACAGTGCAAGAATGTTCAGAGAGGTCTGACCTCATCCACTGACGCAGACCAGCTGGGCGGTGACCACAGCAGGTGGCTTGTGTCTGGAGGAAGTGGGCCCCTGGGGCGCGTGTTTGGGGTTTATATTTTGTCTCTGCTTCCTGCTGCCATGCCCTGAGCTGCTCTCCTTGGCCTCGCCCTTCTGAATACGATGTTCTGCCTCACTGGGGCCCAGAGCCATGGAGTCGGCCAACCTGGACAGAACCTCTGAAACCCTGAGCCCAAATAAATGCTTCCTCCTCTGCATTGTTCTCTTTTGGTCATAGCGATGCAGAACTGAGTGACACAGGCACGGTGCGGGCCTCCACAGCATGCGTCTCCTGGCAGACGCCCACTGTGTCTCAGTGGACCTTACAGAGAGGCTACCCCAACCCACCCCTGGAATCACACCCACCAACGCTCTGTTCTTAACCATCCCTCAGGAGTTGGGTGCCCGTGTCCATAGGTCTGTGTAGTGTCCACCCCAAGTACATGGAGGAAGAAATGTTCCTGTGGACAAATACACAGGGGACCGAGGCCCTCGCTCATCTGGTGTCCCTGACTCCACTGTGCATGGCCACAGAGCCCAGGGCTCACGGTGCAGTTCCCAGGCGAGCGTGACGTGCCTGTGCTGGAGTAGAGCTGACCGTCCTGGTAGAAATATCTGGAGCTGGTGGAGGTTTCGTGCTCCTTGGCCCCCACGTGGCATCCTGTTCTGGGCCAGTCTCAAGGCATCTCTAGGGGCTACACGCTGGCCGGGTGGCAGCTGCCCCTGGTGCTCACTGTCCTGGCCCCGGCCTCCCAGACGGTGGCATGGGCAGTGCAGGGCGTCTGTCGAGGCACAGGTGTAGATGGGGCAGAGCACCCATGACTCTGGGGGCTCAGGCTGTAGAACTCTTGGCTCCATGCAGCTGTCGTCCTGCCAGATGGCAAGCTCATGAGATTGCCTGGACACTCCGGCCTCAGGACAGGGCCACTGTGGCCTGCACCATCTCCACTGGAGACCTCAAGGCTCACCTGCTCCTGACTGACCAAGAAAGGGGGGTCAGCCCCATCCTGGCCTTCACGTACCTTCACCCCAGAAGGCTGTTCCGGGACCTGGCCACACTCTGCCCGAGTGGGTCTGGCACTTGCTGGGTGTGGGTGTTGGAGGAGGTAAGTGGTTGGAGGAGCAGTGGGACCGGCTATTTCCCCAGGCAGAGTTTGTAGCTGGTCCTGTCTTCCTGGACACTGATCAGGCTCAGCTCTGAGATTGGTCTGGACACTTGGCCCTGAGGGTGGGAAAGGGAGGGCTGGCTGGAGACTCCTGGCCTCCCCGTCCCTCTGAGGAGAGCAGAGGTGGAAGGGCCAGCTGGTCTTCTGATTCCCTGGGCCCAAGGGTCAGGAGCCTCCTGTAGCTCAGAGGGCTGCGGGCCCGGTCAGATCCATCAGGGTGGAGAGCGGCTCCCCTGGGAAGCCCACACATCTCTTGGTGCCCAGCCTCTGAGCTGGCTGTGGGTGATGGGGACGCTCCTGCCATCGTGGGAAGACCAGGGCTGTCCTCCTGTGCCTGTCACAGTTCACCGACTTCTGTGAAGTGGAGACGGCTCCGTCCTGGAGACACCCTGTTGTCTGATGAGTTTCCTGCTGAGGGGGGGCTGCCCCTGAGGGTCCGCTTGGGCACCAGGGCGGCGGGCTCTTCCCTCCCATGGCAGGGCCCTGGGCCGCTGTGGCTGGCTTCACACCCAGGTCTGGGGGCTCTTGAGTCCTCCACGGCCTTCCCCAGGGGCCACTGTCACTGCAGTGGGACATGTGGTGGCCAGCCCCCTGCTCGGCTGTGTGGGGGAGGGGAACAGTCACAGCAGGCAGAGGGCTCATTTTGGCATCTGAAGCAGCGCACCTCCTGTCCCTTTCCTGTCCCCTCCCATCTGTCCCCAGGGCCCATGAGGCACTTGCATTTGAACACACCTTATCTGTGGTTTCAGGTCACATGGCCATGGCAGGCCACTTTAGAAATCGGACAGGCTGACCTCTCAGTGAGCCGGCGCAGGACATGGAGGTGTTTGTAGAAACATCAACTCGGCTGGGGCCTGTAGCTTGGAGGCCACCAGGCCTGGGGTGGGGGCCGGCCTCTCACCTGGGGACCCAGCAGGTGAGGCATAGCACAGGAGCGGCCCCCTGGCCCCAGGATGTCACCTTGGGCTTCCACTACAGGCAGCCACTGGGGTCAACAGTGAATTTCCTAAGGAACTAGGATTTGATTTGCTTTCCTGTGTTTTTCTTTCTCCAAATTAGTTACGGCAGTGCCTTTCTACATGTTTAGAGTTGGCATTTAAAATTCAAAGTAGCTAATGCAAAATAGAGTAACATTTTATATTTCAAAGTTCACACATGGGCAAGTTCCTCTTGGAAGAGTTTACTGTGCAAATGTTCTCTGGGCACAACCATGACGCCGATCCCACGTGCGTTGGAATCTGCACGGCTTAGGTGCCTAAGTCCTCTGGTGCCAGGAAGCTGAGCCCTCTTGGTGCAGTGACAGTGAGCCAGCTCAGCTCTCAGGTCAGAGACTGGGGGACAGCGGGAGAGCCTCTGGGCCGGGAGGGGAGGGACCAAGGCCCCCAGCCTTCTCGGCCCTGACGAGAGGCCTGGAAGTCTGCTGGTTTCTGTGCCTGAAGGAGGGCAGGCTGCTTCAGAGGCCACCGAGGAGGTGCCTCGGTTCCCTGGGAAACCCGGAGTCCCCTGGCCCAGTGTGCTGCCTGCCTGACAGTCTCAGGGACCTGCCCGCCCTGTCGTGAGCAGATTGTACCCCTTTCTCAACCTCTTCCAGCTCCCCTTATGTAGGTGTGTTCTGTGTTGGACGGCGCAGGGTGTTGAGGAAGGCGGGAAGAAGGGCGAGGACGGGAGGAAGGCCTCAGTCAGGCACCTGCCAATCCTCTGCTCCAACTGCCCCCTCTTGGTGACCGGTGGGGAAGTGGGCACCACACCTGGGGACAAGGCCCCTCTCCAGGCACCTTCCTGTGCAGCGAGCACCGAGGCCAGGCCTCCTGTCAGCTTCCTGTCCTCCTTCCACCCTTTCCTCTTCCTCTTCCTCTTCCTGGATCTGTGCAGACTCAGACCACGGTCATCAGGACCTGACGTGTCCCGTGTGCCTTTTTAATGACAACTGCATCTTATCGAGCGATCACGTTTTCATGAAAAGGTTTTGGCGAAAGCTGGAAGATGAGTGATTTGTTTGTTCTTAACACAGATCACCCTGCCCGAACGTGACAGAGGTATCGTTTGTCATGTTTCATGTGGGAGGGGCACACGGGACCCTGAGATCACAAAAAACAGGTGGACCTCACCGTGGCGACTTTCCTCCTGGACTGGTGGATACTTGCTTAAAGTTCAGAATTCAAGGGGCAGTGTGAGGTGGGATGACACTCTCCACCTGAGAGCAAGGGACATTTTGAAGTTTTTAGACTGGAGAGAACAAAAAGCAGCAAGCCAAAAAGAACTTGCCAGAGTTCTGGAACGTTGGCGGGGTGTGGCAGGAGCGGGAGGCTTTCCGTGCACCCCGGCTGGGCTCGTCTGCTGCTGCGGGTGGGGAGGGGAAGCACTGGGAAGGTTGGTGATGCTGACAGAGGGTCTTTCATGGGCCTGTCCAGGCTCCTCCCCACCCCCTCAGCGCCAGAGGGGGACCTACCGTCACAGGTGTAGCTCACACCTTTTAGGAGCTTAGAGCTACCACCTCCCACCACCTGCTGTGGCCCCGGTCCTAATTCTGATTTCTCCCAGAGCTGACTTCATGCAGAGAAGGCCTCAGGCAGCTTCAGAGTTCCCCGTCCACCTGGGGCCCAGCAGGGAAAGAGGCATTACCCTGGGCTTCACCGCAGGGCTGCGTTGAAGGCCGCTGTGCTCCATCCCCTGCCTTTGGGGTCTTGACCCCATCAAGTCTGTTTGGGACTGGGCACTTCTGCATGGAGGGGAAGAAGGACTCCAAGAGGTGCTTCAAAAGCACCATGTGCTGGATCCTCCACTCCAGGCAGGGGCTGGGCAGTCCGTCATGGCTCTAGGGGCCCTGCTGAAGGTGGCAGAGGACCCTTCCAATGACAGCCCCGAATCCCCAGCAGCGGGGGTAGAGTGAGTCCTCAGTGAGTCCTGCTGCTGCTTCAATTCTTGGCGCCAAAACCAAAGCAAAGCCACTGACACCAGGTGCTGTGCCACCAGCAGCAGACGGAAATCGGATGAGAGAAGGAGCCGGTCCCAAGGCCCCACCTGACGGTGCCAGTAAATCCTGTGGCTGCGCCTCACCAGCCCACACCAGCAAAGCCTCCGCATACTGCCCACCAGCACTGCCCTGTCGCATGACACCACGCTGACTGCACGCAGCCCATGGCCCGCCCCCTAACCCCACAGTCCACCCCCTCACCCCCACGGCCCGCCCCCAGCCCCGAGGGCCCACAGACCCCATTCTCTGCAGGCCGCAGGGCCCTACGTGCCACGCCCTCCCTCCCTCAGGGCCCTCCACGCAGCTCCACCCCATGCCACCCCACATACCATCCTATCGCATCCCCGGACACACAGGTATTCATCAGGCAATGCCAGCGCACCCCACCAAGCCGCCCTGCCCAATCCTGGCTCCTCAAGCAGCGAGCAGCGTGGGTGGAAGGCCAGAGTCGTGCACCCGAGGAGCTCCCTCCCGACCTCAGCCCAGACGCTCACAGGAGGCGGAGGGAGCACCTGGTCTGCGCAGTTCTAACTGCAACTTCAGGTGTCACTCATTCCCTTAGCAACAGGCCTTCTTGGAGTCAAGGGTGAGGGCCACAGGTGACTGAGCAGTCACATGCTTCTTAGTGTCTGCTGGCTTCCAAGATCATGGCACCTGTTGGAGAAGCAGCTGGGCCTCGTCCGCTGTGCTTGTTACAGTCAGGGATACAGAGCTGCCTCAGCTTCCTAGTGGACCTAGGTCCTGCAGGACGTGTCCCCTCTGGCAGGGAGCAACTGGTCTTGTCAGAGCTCAGGTCAGCTCTGTCCAGGGAGGGAGCCTGGCCAGGGTGGTACAGCCTGCTGGCACAAGGCTGCATCCAGTGCTGCTTCAGGGCTGTGGTTCAGAAGACCAGATGCTGCTGACACTGGGAGCAGAGGAGGCTGCTCACTCCTGGGCAGCTGCTGGGGAAGCTCCAGAGGGCACTGTGCAGGCACCATGGTGCTTCGGGGGCCCCCGTCCGGGCTCCCAAGTGGACCTGGGCACGCACCTGCACAGGTGTACTGCCTCTAGACACACAGAAGAGGTGGGACCCGGCAAGGCCGTCTCAGGGCGGCCACACACGTGCCTTTTGGAATCCTCAGGTGTGGATGTCATTTGTTAAGAACGACCCTGCAGACTGCTGAACGGCGGCTCAGGCAGAGTGCCCCGGCAGTCTGCAGTGTGGGAGCAGGAGGGTTCCTCCCCAGCAGAAGGGAGCCGCAGGGAGCACACAAAGAGCTCCACGGGGCCACTGGAGAGAGGCAGGTTCCACGTGGGGACTGAGAAGCTGGGAGCGCTGCCTTCGTGCCAGGAGGGGCTGAGGGTGCACTGGGAGGGGGTAGGCGGGACTGAGCCGTGGCCAGACCCTGCCCAGTGCTGCCTCTGGAAGCACCTGTTGGCTCTCTTGGCGTCTGCCCAGGGCAAGCTTCCATTTTGCAAACATTCTGAATCTGAGGACAGAAAACCCTGAATAATGCCAAATGTAGGTGACAGCCACTCTGGGCGTGGCACTGGGGGAGCAGCTGGTGGATGGAAAGGAAGCCAGGGCCCAGGGCCCACCTGCCATCCTCTGAGAGCCACCCAAGCCTTGGACACAGCCTGGCCAGGGGTCCCAGAGGGCATGTGGCCCGTGGCCTTCAGTCTTGGGACCTGTGCAGGTTGAGGAGAGGCGGGATTTGGCAGAAAGTGTCTTTCTTATTTGGACCTTTTGAGTCAAACAAGAAAACAAGGTGGTGACTCAGAAAGAATGCCACTCACGCGGCAGATGCTGGGTCGACACAGGGCGCCCCTGCCGGCTCTGGGCCACGGAGCCCTGTCCTGATGCCATCAGCATTCCCTGCACGTGCCCGGCCGCTGCTGCCCGTCTCTGTCCCTCAAGAGCACACACAAAGCCTTACACACTCTGCCTCAGCCTTCCTGAGCCCATGGCAACCTCAGCAAGCCCGGGGGGCTCCCAGGAGGGCCCCCGTGGGTCCCGGTACCTGCTCCAGCCAGCTGGGCACACGGGGCTCCTTTCTGGCCAAAGAAATGCCCCAGACAGCAGGGGTGGGGGTAGGGCCTGTGGCTGGGCTGAGGCCCTGATGGGGAGGGACCCCAGGGGGCCTCCCTGGGGCCTGGGGGGGCCTCCCTGGGGCCTGGGGGGGCCTCCCTGGGGCCTGGGCTTTATCCCCACAGGACCGACGTCACTGGATTAAATGATCTGACATTTCCACACGCCTGCAGCTCATCAGTATGAACAGCACTGAGCCAGCCAGCGCAGAAGGACCTGGGCAGGCAGCAAGGCCCAGGCAGCCAGAGGCCGTGGGCCTCTGCCCACAGAGCTTCCCCCTGCCAGGACAGAGCACGTGGAGGGCTGCCCTTAACTGGCTGGCACTCCTCAACCAACTCTCCTGACCAGGCCTCCTTCTAGAAAGGGGATCGGCCACGCTTGGCTGCACCCAGGCCATGGCCTGGGGGGTCCAGTACTCACCATGAGCCCTGCAGAGTTACCCAGGCAGGAGCACCGGAGGGGGCCGAGATGTGGCGGGGAAGGCTATGTCGCGCCCTTCTCCCTGCCAGCCTCCATGGCTGTCCAGAAGGTCAAAATCGCACAGCCACGGGCGGAGCTTCCGGACAAGTACGCCTCAGGGTGCCAAGGTGGCTGTGACGGGGTGGGCGGGGGTCTGCAGGCTGCACCCATCTGTGAAGACAGCGTATGGTCAGTGGCCCTAGAGGAGGCCCTCCCTGGTCTGCGGCTGCAGACCCCTGGTCGGTGCCCAGGCTCAGGCAGGGAGCAGTGGCTCTCCTGGAAGTTTGCCCCCTCTGGACTCCTCTCTGCAGCCCAGCCTGTTGGAGTTGCTGGCTCAGGCTCTGTCTGGGGCATGAAGGGAGCTGGGTGACAACCTGGTTCATGAGCCTTGGGGACTTCAAGGGGAAGAAGGGAACTGCCTTCAGCCTGCTATTGCCCTCCTGGGCAGCATTCCCGTCCTCATTTAAAAATCAATCCTTGCTCACCATCCAATACAAGAACCAAACTCCATCGTTTCAGGCTGCACAAAGCCAAATAAACATGTCTGTCAGTTTAAATCAAGAGAATCAAATAAACCTGAATGAATCTCCCGGCACACAGCCAGACCCAGCAGGCGGAAGCTTGGGCTGCCTGGTGTGGCTGGACAGGGCTGGCGCCCTCCCACAGCCACTCTCTCTGCCAAGAGGCTGGGGCTTCATCGGGCTCCATGCCTCCGCTCACCCAAAGTTATCCAGGACCTGCTTCTCCAGTGGCGGGAGTCCCCTCTCCCCCAGTTGGCATGTTTGCCCAAGAAATGGTGCTGATGAGTGGACCCTGCGGCCAGCAGCTCATCCGTCGCCTTTGCCGCGCGTCCCCTGCCTCCCTGCAGGAGGCCCCCGCCCACCACTCAGACCCCAGGAACAGCACTCACTTCTCACCTATTTTGGCAGAGACAGCCGGAGGGGTGCTGGTCTCGTGCTCCCCTGTGCAGGTGCGGAGTGGCGGGTTCTCAGCACCGGGGAACAGATTTCCATCACCCGTGGCCTGGAGCTCGCAAGTGCAGTTATCAACAGATTGCAGGGCTGCAGTCCGCCCGGAGCTGTGGCCAGGCACAGCGGTGACTGCGCTCTGCACCGGGAGAGGATGAGTCAGAGCCAGGAAGAGCAGGCATTCACCGCGTCTCAGCGGGCGGCTTCCAGGGCTCAGGTGGGGGGCGCCAGCCGCCTGTGCCTGCCTGTCTTCCGCACGGCAGGCAGGGACCAGGGACCGGCCAGGAAGCAGGAGCCGTAACCATGGGGACTGGGGGAGGCGCGGATGGCGGCGCGGTGGCCGGCTCCTGCCGCAGGGTGGAATGGTTCTTCCCAGCTAGGCGGCCAGCCACCCGCCCATCACACTGCAGAGCCAATTTAAAGAGACAACCGCCCAGGGTTTGCTGCTCCCTCCAGCAGGTTCAGACAGCCCATGTCAGAGCCCATCCCGGAAGGAGGACCAGACAGTGGACTCCGTTTATAAGGGAAATACCTGTCATTCAGGACTCCAAGATCAGAACCGTGAACCAGGAAACTGACTTGGGAGGAATTTCCGTGGTCTTTGTATTAAAATATCCTTAAATCCTTAGATATGCTAAGACTGAGGTGAGGCGAGCCATCCCAGCGTGAGTCAGCAGGCTGCTCCTGCTGTGGACGGGCCTGGTGGGCAGAAAGTGCCCCCCTCGCCCCGGGGGCGCCTGGCGCCTCCCTCTCCTGCAGTCTGGGTGGCGGAGCTGGGCCTGTGGAGGAAGGTGCCTGGGGAGCATGATGGGCCCCACTGCCACCCCTCGGCAGGCCACCGCTGCCTGAGCTGCCCGGGAGGGTCTCTACCTCTTTACAGGGTTACAAGGTGAGCTCCAGGGGGGGCGCCTGGGGGCAAAGCCCAGCCAATGTGACTGAGCCACGCCCACTGGGGGCCCCATCTCCTCAGCTTTGCTTCCCTGGACTCAGGCCCTGGTGCCTGCTCCAGAGCATCTCCAGGCCCCTGCTGCCCTGGATTCTGAGGGCCCCCAAACGGGATCTCCTGGAGGAGGTGGTCCTGAAGACGCAGGAGGGCAGAGCTGGACACAGGGCACCCAGGCTCCGGCCTTGTGGGTCCGGCCGGGAGCATCCGGTGGGTGTGCTGCTGGCTGTCCTCTCTCCTGCTCACCCCAGCCCCTGGATGCTGCAACGTGCCCTGGACCTCAGCTGAGGGAGGCGAGGCCCTGGTGGGCTTCATCTGCCTACAGCCCCCCAGGAGTCCTGGAGACCCCCAGATATCCTGACTTCTCAGGTGGCTCCCCCAGGGCTGGGTGATCTAGACAAATGGGCAGAGAGGGACCCTGGCCCTGAGGGCTGCTTGACACCCGTGCCCCACCGGCTCCAGAGACAGACCTACTGTGCAGTGCCAAGTGAGCACAGATGGCCTGTCTCCCCTGGGGGCCCTCAGCCTGGGGGTGGGGGTTCCAGGGCCCTTGTGGGGGCAGGGGAGGCCCTGGCTGCGCGTGTCTGGCCTTGAGCCTGGCTGAGACTGTCCCCCTACCCCCGCCTCCTCCCAGAGGAGCTGGAGCCAGGAGCCGCCCGACCTGGAGAGCAGGCCTCAGAGCTGCTGCAGACCTGGCCTGTGTCCTGCACGGTGCCTCTGCTCTGCTCTCCTACAGGGCAGGACATCAAGGCCTGGGAAGCTGAGACCCCGAGCAGTCACCTGCGCATGGCCCAGCCTGCTGTGCCCCCCCCCCACCGTCTGCTGGGCAGGCGAGACCCATGCCCTGGGTGCAGCTGTTCTGAGGCTGCCCTGAGCTCTCAGCAGGCCTCGCGCCTCAGGCCTCCTTTCCTCCTCTCTAGGACTGCTGGAGTGGCCAGGGGCAGGCTGGAGAAGCTGGCCCTCAGGGGGCGCCTGGCTCTGAGCGCAGCAGGCTGGGTTCCTCCACCTGAAGTTCCGGGATGCCACCCCCAGGTGACATGTGCAGGGCCAGCCCTGCACTCTTTCCATGCTGCCCACCTCAAGGCTCTGCTGGGTGGACTCAGAACTCAGCACAGAGCACTAGGGTCTGCATGTATCCCACCACGGTGCCCACGATTCCAGTGTCTGCCACAAGGAAATTTCTCCACCAGGTGTCACAGAGGCACACGGCCCCCTCTCTTCACTGGCCAGATGAGGAAGGTGAGAGGACCGGACCAGGCCAGGCAAACGGCAGACCAAGAGTGGGGGGGAGCCCTGGGTGCAAGGCAGCCACTCTGCCTGTGGTGGGGTGAGCACCCCAGGCGGGCTCAGGCACACATTTTCTGAGGTGCTTCCTGGGTCTGCGCCTGACACCTGCAGAGCAGCAGAGCAGGGGTGAATTGCTGCCCACGCTGGGCACAGCCACTGGCTGGAGAGGCTCAGTGTGGGGAGACCGAGTGGAGGCCATCGGCAGGAAATCTTGGGCACGAGGTGAGCTGCTGTCCACTGTGGGACTCCTTCTTCCTCAGCCAGCAGCTCTAGTCTTCAGGCAGGTCCATTGACCATTGCAGGGCCACCCACCTGGTCATCCAGGACCATCCCTTTACCCATAGGATATGGTCAGTGGATTATCTGTAGAACCCCTTCTCAGCAACATCTGGATCTGTGTTTGGAGAAAAAATGGGGGACACAGCCACAGACCACCTCTCTGTAGGGCCAGACCACAGCTCCTTGGGCTTCTCTGGCAGGGTGCCCCCTCAGGTACTTAATCCTGTCCAGCAGACGAGCTGCCCGCAAGTGGACGTGGGGGGTGCTGGGAAGCTGATCGTGGGCACCAACTCTGAGTACCACATAATTTTCATGTGACTTGAAACATTTTTCTTCTGATTGTTTCAACCACTCAGGAGGAACGTTCTGCTCGCTCTGCACACTGTCTGCCCCACCACGGCAGGAGTGGGAGTCACCTGGCCTGCAGAGCTTCCCTGGATCTTCTGCCCAGAGCTGGTGGGACAGGGCCACCACGGACACATGCAGACCCTAGTCCTTCTGGGTGGCGTTTGCAGTTGACATACTGCTGGGGACAGACTTCACCCAGCTCAAAGCTGTCTCTGTCTGCCTCCTGGAAAGGTCAGTGTACTGGACATCTCATGAGATTGACCAGCAGGTCTCACTAGCAGGACACTGGCCTCGACAGACCTGGCCTCCTCAGCGATTCCGAGTGTCTGTCGGGCTGATGGGAAGGTCGTTGGCACAGTCATGGAGTGGGCTGCTGGAAGCTGGCTGCCCCTGCCCAGGGTGCTGGTGGGTCCAGCATGCTCGCTGCTGGGGGTCCTGTCTTGTTAGGGATGGGAACCCAGCTGGGGCCAAGCCACCCCCTGCTGAGCAAGAGCAGGCCAGGCTACCCTGCCACAGCTGAGGGGCCAGGTCCAGGGCCCACGGAGACCATGCTTCCTTCTGCACCTGGTGGCTTCCAAATCTGCAGGCTATTCATGAACTCCAGGAAACTGTCTGGCCATGAAGCTGGCCTAGAGATGGGCTTACGCTCCACTAAAGGGGTGCAGGTCCATCAGACCGATGGCTCAGGGGACTTCTGGCAGTGACTGAGCATCTTCCCACCCAGGACGGGCCCAGGCTCTGAGGATGGCAACTGGCACTTGTGAGAATGCACGTCCCTGGAGGAAGGATGGCTGCAGCCTGCAGGTCGCCCAGGCCCTGGGCTTCTTCCCCAGGCTGAAGTGGGACTGATGGCGACCAACCATTTGGAGGAGACTGAGAAACAAACCAGGAGCCGCTTGAACGTGGAGATGGTGGCCTGCAGGGCTCGTGCCTGCCTGGAGGGTGTGGGCCATGGCCAGCTTGCCTGTGAGCATCACTGCTCTCTGGGCGGAATGAAAGCCCTCTCTGGTTGCCATGGCAACCAGCGTCTCCCCACGGCACCCCTCTGAACCTGTGCCGACCATTTCTCACAGATTCAAGCCGACAGACGCATGTTTACCCTGAGGCGAGGCTGAGCTCAAGGACCAGATAATAAAATTAATAAGCTTAAAGCCTTCTGCTGCCGCTGGTCCTTTAGCCAGCACTGTCCAGCCAGAGAGAAGCCTTGGGCTCCAGCTGTGCCCACAGCCGTGATGGCTCTTTTGCTGTCTCTGCCCACCTCCTGCCGACCACACCTCCTTTAGGTTCTTAGGTGGGTTTCACCTCTGAAGGGTGTTTGTTTCTTGGGGTCCATGTCCTCTCAACCTTGAGCCCTCTCGGCGAGGTGTAGGCCCTGCTGTGTCCGGGCTCTGGGTGGGACAACTCCGGCCCTGTGGCTGGCTAGAGCGATGGGGCCTCTGCAGGCCACAGCTCAGGCTGGGAAAGGGGCGTCCTTGCCTCCACGTGCCCAGGCCAGAGCCATGGTGGTCTTGCCGGCCTTCTGGGCCTCAGAGCCTCAGTTTGTGGGGGTTGGTGGAGGGTGGCAGGAGGAGGAAGCGGCACCGACCTGGTGGTCCATGAGAAACTGACCCTGCCCTGCCAGCATGATGGAGGCCCTGGGAGTGACCTCCTCCCACCTCTGTGGAGGGTCACTGAGGAGCCATATGGTCTGTGACACCCACCCAGGCCTGGTCTGAGCGAGCCTGGGATGTGCTGGGGGTCCGGGTGGGCAGGGCTCGACATGTGCAGATTCGTGCTGGTTTTGCAGGCCCTGGGGACCCTAGCAGGGGCCTGGAGAGAGGGTGAGAAGCAGGTCTGCCCCCAGGTGTCATGCTGATGTGGGGTGTGCGTGACTTTCTGCCTCTTGGTGCCTTTGCCTACAGCTGGAGGTTCCAGGGCCTCCCCGGGAGCAGGGTCCTGGCAGTGTCCCCTGCTGCCCGTCTGCCTCACGTGCCTCGGGCTCACCCACTCCACGCAGGGGCATTCCTGTGTTTACAAGAACACACACCTGCCTGCCGATGGCCTGGGCAGTAAGGAAGCAGGCTCTGACCTCCAGCTGTCCTCCACATGGAGGACTCTGGAGAGGCCTGACCCTTGCCATGGAGTTGGGGTTCAATGGCCTAAGGGGGACTGTTGGTGCAGCACCGGGCACAGTGGCCACGCTGGGCAGCTGGCCACCCTCAACCCACCCCCACCAGCCCCTCCTGGCCAGAGCGTGGCCTGGCCTGCCCTGCAGACGGAAACAAGGAGCAGCCCATGAGCTCCACTGCAGAAGCTTCAGACGCAGCTCAGAATTTTAATGAGGGCTGATCACAGGGACATGAGCAGCACACAGAGAGCCCAGCTCCTGTCACAGCAGATGCCGCTGCCACGAACGGGCCACCACTCCGGCCCACAAGGCACACAGCCGCCAGGTGCCGGCTCCCCAGACGCAGGGATGTGCTGAATGAAGTTCCCACTTCATGCAGACAGTTCCCGCTGGCCTCTGGAGTCGAGGCGGGTTCTCAGGAGCAGGGGTGCACCAGGGCCTTTGCCTGCAGAGTGGCCGAGGCCCTCCTGAGCAGAGCAGGTCTTCCCACCTGTGGCCTGGAGGCCGGCCCCTGCTCCTCAGTGTGGGGTGAAGATGGAGCAGAAGCCTCCAGGTGTTCAGGTAGCTCCAAATTCCAGGGACCTTTTGGTTTTCAGACCCAAATAATCAACCGAGTGACCTGCTTTTTAGTGAAAATATTTGTCCTCACGGGATGGGAGCTGTGTCCTGGGGGGTCTGGTGCTCTTTGGGCAAGAATTCCATTTTGAGGACCTCCCAGGAGTGGACCTCAGGCTGCTGGGCAGCCTGTGTCCTGCCCCTGCTCTCAAGACCAGGACACCACTCTGTTTGGCCTGCTGTCCTTGGGAGGCAGACACAGAGAGGAGAACTCAGGGAGAACCAGGTCCTGGCCCTTACTTCATCCATCAGGGCCATGCACAGGCCAAGCAAAAGGAGGCCTAGGGAGAAGGGGTGGTGGCCCAGACCCTTCCTCCCCATCCCATCTCACATGCCCCTGCCAGCTGCCCACCCCTGGGTCCTGGCTCATGGCCCATCTGCTATCCCCTGCCAACTCATGCCCCCATCCCAGATGATACACCTCACACCTTCCTGGTGTGCTAGTCAGCTTTTCATCACTGTGACAAAATGCTTGAGGTAAATCACTTAGAATGAGGAAAGATTCATTCTGACTCATGGTTCTGGAGGTTTCAGTCCATGATTGGGTTGGCCCTGTGGCTCTGGGGACTTAGCAAGGAAGAACCATGGCAGGGAGTGAGTGGTAGAAGAAACTGCTCACCTCATGACGGCCAGGAAGCAGAGCCAGAGAGGAGGAGGGAAGGGTTCAGGACAAGATGTCCCCTATCAGGGCATAGCCGGGGACCCATCTCCCCCTACTCAAGTTTCCACTACCTTCCCATGATGCTGCCAGCTGGCAATCAAACTTTTTCAACACATGGGCTGGGGGGGCGGGGTTGAGACCCAAATCACAGCTCCTGACCACCTACCAGCTGTGGAGATTGAGGGTCAGCCCATGGGGCCGTTTGGCTGGAGACTGCACAAGCACCTGGACAGCCCCTCCTGGAATCTGCTTCCTGGGGGTCGTCCCTGGTGCTGTCTGGAGCTGCTGGGCTGTGGCAGCTGGGCCTGGCCCCTGTCCCCACTGACCTGCTGGAGACTCCCATCCGGCCGCAGCCTCAGCCTCCACCCTCTGACCAGCCCAGCCTGGGTGCTGCTGTCTGAGCTCCGCTCCCAGGGGCCCGTCCCATGCTTGGCCCCTCCCAGCTCTCTGCCCTGCCCACTGGCCTGCCCACTGGCCTGCCCACTGGCCTGGCTCCTGCCAAGGTTTCTGGCAACTGTGCCAAAGCAATTTTCCAGATTAGATGTGGAAACAAGTGGTTCCACCTGGCGTGTTGTTAAAGTGGTGATTTGGGGGGTATAAATAGTTCTCAGGCACCCATTTTTCTAGGGTTAGGATTTTGGCACACCATGGGGCAGCTTCTGCCTCTTTGCATCTTTTTTTTTTTTTTTTTTTTTTGGCAGGGGGTTCCTGGGGCTTTCACCAACGTGTGCTGAACCAGTAAGCCGCATCCCAGCTCCCCGGTTTTATTTTCTATTTTGAGTCAGGGTCTTGCTAAGTTGCTTAGGGCCTCACTAACTTGCTGAGGCTGGCCTTGAACTTGCGATCCTCCTGCCTCAACCTCCTGTGACACTGGGATTACAGGCATGTGCCACTATGCCTGGTCCTCTTCAAATCTTGAAATATTTCTTTCCCTCCTTTCAAAATGTCTTTGAGCCTAAAGATGATCTTTTTATTTTAAAATTTCCAATAATTTTCAGTCAGTTATTCCTGCTTTGAGTTGTTGGTGATAGCAGAAATCTGGAATGATGTCGATAACTAATAGAAGGGCTGAGCTGGAGTAAGCCACATGCCGTCCGCTGGGACTGGTCAGCACATCAGGAGAGCAGGCCAAGTCTCAGCTCACAGACAGTGATGAGCTAGGAGACTGTGGGTGTGCACAAACCTGTGTGCGAGTATGTGGATATGTGGGGTCATGTGCATGCAAACCACAGTATGTGGGTGTGTGCGTGTGAATGGTGTGAACATTTGAGTGCATGAGGTTGAGTATGTGTGAGCATGTGAGTATGAGTGTGTAGGCACAAGTGTGTGTGAACATGGGTGTGAGTGTGAACTTTTGAGCATGTTAGCTTGAGTGTGTGGTGTGAGCATGAGTGTGAGTGTGAACATTCAAGAGTGTGAGCTCGAGCATGTATGAGCATGTGAGTGTGTGAGTGTGTGTGAATGTTTGAGTGAGCGTGAGTGTGAACTACATGCGGCTGGTGGGGCCTGAGTGTGGAGTGGTTGGTGGCACCATGAGAACTCATCACCTGATGACTTGCATCTCCGGTTTGGGCTTTACCTTCTTCACTGTGTATTGTTTCCTTAAAATCCCCAAATCAGTTTAACAATAAAAAAGGAGATCTACGTGGGTCGACAGTAAGGATTCGCGATTGATTTCTTAGTCATGATCAGGTGCATGGTTGCCACACTCACCTGAGGTACAGCACAGGGAAAATAACTACATGAATCCCAACAACCAAGTCAGGAGAACAGGACGGCACAACAGGACGGAGCAGAGGCAGGGGCCCCGGACTCCTGGGGGAGGTGCCGCTCAGCCAGCCAACCCTGCACACGGCCTGCTCCAGGCTCCCAGAGGCCAGCACCTTCCTGGACAGGGCCAGGGCAGCTGGGCTGTGGCAGGCCTGGTGCCTGTGGCAGGAGAGACCTCAAGCACACCATCAGGAGAATCAACAGCAGGTCCAACACCCAGGGCCAGGGGCTGGCGCACGTCCACTGTCTCAGGATCAGGGAGCCACCGGGCTTCCAGAGCCTGCCCAGCAGAGAACAGGTTGGGTGGAGCGGCTTCTCCTAAGGGACATAATTTGTCTAAAAAAGCTAAAAATTCTCATTAATTTAAAAATGTAGCTTGAACTCCAGATATCTGAGCCGTGCTGCCGTAGCTTCCGCAGCTTCACAGCTAGTGCAGTCAGCAAAAGAGGAGCTGGGAGGCCGTGGAGGGCGGAGGGGCAGCTGGAGGCCAGGCAAGCACCAGTCTCGGTGCTTCCAGGGTGGGTGGGCAGAGCAGCAGCCTCAGAGGCCCTGAAGCCTGGACCCTGGGTTCTGATTCCAAGTTGCAGCAGGAGGGCGAAGGGCAGTGGCAGGCAAGGACCAGGAGGGGATGGGCCCAGGGAAGCCAGAACCAGGGCTCCCGGGTCCTTGACCCTGCCACCTGCCACATGTACCCCTGTTGTCTAGGACCCCTGTGGGCCACACACCTGCTCCGCCTGTCCCGGCCCCACAAGCCCCCAAGGCGGAAAAGGAGTGCTAGCGCTCAGGCAAGACAGTTTGGCACCTAATGCCAAGGACACAGGAGCCACAGAAAACCTGCCCAGGCAGGAGCCCACGCCCACCATCCCCTGAGACCCCATGGGTTGAGGATTGAGCTTCTGGGGCATCATCACACCCTGTCACCCTGTCACCAGGCCTTGCTGAGTCCCAGTGTACAGGAGGGTTCCTGACTAGTGGTCTTTCCAGATGTGACCTGCATGCTGCAGACCCTCCATTTGGCCTTCAGGTCTACCTTCAAGTCCCCCCGTCTCCTGCCTTTGCCCTCACCTGGGCTCACTCCAGCCAAGCTGCCCCAGCTGGGCACCCAGGACCTGGGGAGCTGAAGGGGACAAGGGGCTGCACCATGCTACCTGACAGCCCTGACTGGGTGAGACCGGCCAGGTGGGCAGTGGATCCTACAGAGGACCATAGTAGCCAGCCCTCCTGGGGCCAGCGTGCAGGAGCAGCCGGGTACTAGGAGGAACCTGCTCTGTCCCCTGCTGGGGCCTTCCTGACCAGGGGCTCCAACAGAGGACTCTCTGGGATCCCTGGGTGGCCCAGAGGTAGGGCAGGGCAGTGCCAGCTTCTTTCTGACCAGAGCCCTCCTGGCCTCCCCATGGCTCCTGCCCACAGGCCAGCCTCTGACAGTCTCTGGCCCCTAGTGGCCTGCCCCAGTGCTTGTCTGATTGGACACTGGTTTGGTGAGGGGGCATCCAGGAGCTGTGGTGGGGCTCCTGTCTGGGATCCCTCGCTGTGTGAGAGGTGTCTGGCCCGAGGCTCCCAGACAGCTCCATCGGGGGTGCACAGATAGGGAGTTGCAGCTGCCGGGCTAGGAGGTGCAGGACGTGCTGCCATGGGCAAAGCCGTGGGCGCAGAGGGCAACCGCTGGCCAGGCCTCCCCTGGGAGGTGCCAAGAGAATACATGGAGGTGTGGGGCCTGTGGCCTACTCCCTGCAGTGGCCACAGGCAGGCAGGGCCCCGAGACTTCTGCTGTGGCCCCAGAAGAGCAGGTGCCTCTGGAATGCCCTTCCAGGTGAGCTGTGAACAAGACCTGCAGACCTGTCCACTTTGGGGAGAGGGAGGAATGAGGAGAGCCTGCTCTGGACGCTTGGCTGGCCCCTGGGTGAGGGTCCTCTGAAGACTGGATCACATTTTGCTCTGAACTGAGATGGAAACACCCTGGGTCTCCTGCACCACAGCTTCATTAGAAATGTCTTACTGTGAAATGTTCCAAACAGCAGTTCAGTGAGAGGATCTGGTGTGGACCGACGGCTGCCTCGAGGGCCCAGGGCTCCCAGCCTGGCAGGTGTCCCGGCCCTGTGCAGAGGGGCTGCTCATGACACCAGGTCACCAGGCCTGGCTGAGTCCCTGGCCAGCTGGGTCCCTGCTCCTGAGTCCTTCGCCCTCCCCCTCCCCCTCACCAGGGCTGCTCAGGTGCATGTAGGTCAGCTACCTCCAGTGCTCCACGGGCACTCCTGCCTCCCCTCCTCGCCCCTGGTAACCCCCAGGCTGGACGTCTCACTTACGAATCCGCACAGTCAGAGAAGTCAAGAAACAAACACAACCAACCCGTTTCTTCAGCACTGAGTGCTCATGTGAGTGCTCATGCTGAGTGCTCACGCCAAGTGCTCAGGCTGAGTTCTCCAGGTGTCTGCTCCTCACATGGCAGCCAGGCCTCCCGGGGAAGGGCTGTTCTAGGCCTGGGGCAGGGAGGGCAGGAGAGGGGCCTGGGGTATCTTGTGGCACCAGAGACCAGAGGTCTCGAGAGGACCCAGGAGTCACTGGGCCTGGACGGGGCCCTGGGCGTCAGCAAGGACACGGCTGTGGCAGACGGGCTGGTTCTGTCCACGGGACCCACACACGCAGAACAGGCTGTACCAGGCACCGCCCGGAAGTGCGGGACCGGGTTCTGGTTCCTCTGTGTGAGTGCCTGGGGTGCCCAGGCAGGGCGAGGAAGCCTCTTTACAGACACTTTCCAGCAAAAGGAAGAGAAACGTTGGAGCTGGGATTCAACCCTAGTGTTCTGCTGACATTGGGCGTGACCTTCAGGAGAAGTGGACAGGTGGGACCCCGCCAGCTGTGCACAGGAGCTCCCAGCCGCTGGGGTCTCACAAAGGGGACACACGGGGACCCAGGACAGGGACAAAGCCCAGGAGGTGGAATGGCAGATGAAGGAAAGGCGCAGGGGATCACAACCAGGGCCCAGGCCGAGTGCGGGAGGACACATGTCAGGTGCTGGCCAGAGATGAGGACCATCCAGAGAGCAGAGCGGGCCTGCCGCTGGAGTAGAGAGGGTCTCACCGCTCACGTGCACAGGCTGCTTGGTGGTTCCAGGCCATATTCACACCACAGTCATTATCTGCCAACTGTCATGCTGAGTATTTATAGACAGTGACGTGTCTGGGGTTTGGAGCAGAGGGAGGCGCTGCTGACGTGCAGGGGGCTGTGCGTGGCGCTGGGAGGACCGGTGTTGACATTCACTGGACCAGACCAAAAGGTCCCGAGGACAGCAGATGTGGGTGTGTGCCTAGAGACGTGCTGCCAACTGTCCAGGTGACTCCTGACTGCAGCCTCCAGGGCCACAATCCCCCCACTTGCCTCCTAGCCACCAGGGCCTTTGCCATCCACTGAGATGTGGAGCAGACCCCACCTGCCGTGGGCCAGCTGTGCAGCTTCAGCCCTGCCACAGGAGCCTTGTCCCTGCCCCCGGCCTGCCAGCTGGGAGCACCTGGTCCTGGGGCAGAGTTGGCCAAGTTCCTGGCCACCCTTGGGCTCCCTGACTGGCAGCCCCGCCCCAACTTGGACATTTACTCACCTCAATGGCTGGCGGTCCACACGTCGCTGGGTGGTGGGGTGGACGTGGTGTGCCCCAGGTACAAGACGGAGGTAAAAATAATGGTTCTTAGAAGACGATTTCCCAGGAGAGTTGGTGGCCTCGTGATGTGTTGCCTAGGAAATCAGGGAACAAAGGTCCATCCCTGAGCAGCTGTATTTCCATCTGTACACCACCAATGCCACCTGGGTGGTTAATGCCACCAAGGCCACCTGGGCAGGTTAATGCCACCAAGTCCACCTGGGTGGTTAATGCCACCAATGCCACCTGGGCAGGTTAATGCCACCAAGGCCACCTGGGCAGGTTAATGCCACCAAGGCCACCTGGGCAGGTTAATGCCACCAAGGCCACCTGGGTGGTTAATGCCACCAAGGCCACCTGGGTGGTTAATGCCACCAATGCCACCTGGGTGGTTAATGCCACCAAGGCCACCTGGGTGGTTAATGCCACCAAGGCCACCTGGGCAGGTTAATGCCACCAATGCCACCTGGGTGGTTAATGCCACCAAAGCCACCTGGGCAGGTTAAGGGGTCCAGGCTGGGGCCAGCTGCCCTCACTCGACATGGATGTGGCGGGAGGAGCTGTTGAAGGAGCACTGTCTCCTGACGGCTGGAGGAAGACACTTTCAAGCAGAAGATATTAAATTGGAAATGGAATTTAAAAGCTTGATGTGAGTGTAAATGGGAAACCACATTTCTTAAACTCAACCAGGTGTAACACACATGGAAATTCCAAACTTTGCCTTGAAGCCGAAAAGGAGGCTGCAGGGACACCCCAGGCGCAGGACGGAGCTGCTCAGCTGGAGCCCACAGCCACTCCTTGGTGCCCAGGGGCGGACATCCAGGGCCTGGCCACGGCCCAGGAGCTATTGACTGCAGCCTCAGTGGGCTCTGCTCCCCTGGGGTGTGTCCAACCCTGGGGGCTCAGCTCTGAGATGATTCCTCTCCCTCCCTCCCAGCACCCGCCACACCTGGCCCTCAGGTGGACGTCCTGCGGTGGACAGCCTCTGTGGGCCATTCTCCCCTTCTTCACCAAGAACTCTCTGGCAGCCCCTCTTGGGGTTTGGTCAGGGAGGATAATCTCAGGCTACTGCTTCTACCACTCCAGGCCCTTCCTGAAGGACTTCCTGGGGGGCCTCCCTCATCTGGCCCCTCCCTGATCTGCAGGGCCTCACTGCCAAGGGGTCCTCAGGGTGGGAAGCTGGCCCTGTGCACGAAGCAGGAGCTATCCCAGGCCTGGAAATTCCAGAGGCTCCGAAAAGTTGGCACAGAGCAGAAATCTCTGGCATGTTTGTCTGGAAAAGCAGACGAGACCATGGTCCTCGGGAGGGCTGCCACCTCTCTGTCCCCAGGCACCCCCACCAGGTGTGCCCACCACACAGGCGAGCCTGCTTGTGCGTAGGGAGACATGTCACCCTAAGGCACACCTGAGTGTCAACCCGATATGGTTTCCCTGGTGATGCAGTCATCAGCAGATGGTCCCCTCTGGAGTGATCTGCCCCCAGCTGGGGTCTGTGCCTAGACCAAGGGGTGCAGAGAGAAAGAGGACCTAGTATTTCCCCAAATTGCTCAGGGCCTCTGGACAGCTCCAAGTCCTATGGGTGTGTGTGTGCCAACAGCTGCTGGGGGCCATGGAGCTGTGTGGACTGAGAAACAGGGTGGGTGTAACCGTGGCTTTGGGCAGCTGGGGATGGAGCCAACCTGAGGCATAGGGGTCATCCATCCCTGAGGGAGGACCCAGCAGGCGGGGCTTCCAGGAGGAGGCAGCCTTTGAACTGTGTATGGAATAGATAAAGGCCCATGAGTGGGGAGAGGCCATGCTGGGGAAGGAACAAGGTGGTCGGGGAGCCTCAGAGGCTGGTGGGAAGAGGCAGAGCAGGAGGCGGGGGTGGGTGGGAGGTCTCACAGAGGCTAGCAGCAAGACGGCAGGCAGGAGAGAAGGCCTCAGAGGTTGGGGGCCAGGCCTGAGCTCTGGTGGGAGGGACGCAGGGCCTGGGGCTGCACAAGGTGGTCTGGAACTCGGGCCAGCAGCGGGCCTCTCTTCTTGTGTCTTGGGCCACGAGGGAGCCTCTGAGGGCCCAGCTGCACTGTGCTCCTCCCCAAGGGCAAGAGTGTTCTAGCTCTGTCCAGTGCCAAGGGAAAGCCTGCTGACCTCTCCTTCCCAGCATCCCCCATCCATCTCCCCACTGGCCAGGCTCACGAGTCCCTGACATGGTCCAGCCCCAGCTGAGATGCCTAAGTGGCAGCAAAGGCCAGAGAAATGGACGTTTGGGCTCATGACCCTCTCCCTCCACGAGTACACAGGGCCCCGGAGCAGCTGGAAGGTGCAGCCCACCTGCAGGTTCCAGGTAAGATCTTATTGGAGTCCAGGTGGGCTTAGGCGGACAGAGCGGCCAAGGCAGAGACCGCATGTCCCACAAAGCCAAGAGCCCGAGGAGAGGCAGCCTGCTCTGGGGACCCACGTGGTTCTGCCCTTCTTCATCCCACCTCCTTGTCCTCCTCCTCCTGGCTCTGCTCCACCTGACGAGCCCTCTCTGAAGAAGAGGAGCCTGGGCACTGGAGATGAACCAACTGTCCCAGGCTGCGTGGCCAGCGTGGCCAGAGGGGTCCAGGAAAAGGGCTGTCGGCACTGCCCACCGGCTGCATCGCGGCTGCCCATCCTTTCTGTTCTGGTCCTGCCAACACATTGGAACCGTCGAGGACGTTTCTCTGTAGCTTAGAAAAGCATGAGGGGCATTTCCCCGCTCTGCTGGTGTTCCGAGCTATCTGCAGAGGCTGAGCCCCTGACCGGTGGGTGTGAGCACCAGGGCCTGTCTCAGACTGCACAGGGCCACCACACCAGGCCACCACACCAGGGCTTCCCAGCCACAGGCACCAGGGGCCGGAGGTGAGTCGGGTCCATGGTGTGATCCTCCTGGCTTGGGGCAGGGAAGGACAGACAGGTCGGATCTCCCCAAGGTTCTGCCTCGGGATTGTGCAGAGCCCTGGCTGGTGTCCCACAAATGAATGTGTTTATTGGGTTTTGGTCTGAAACAGATGAAAAGTCACCGAAGGGTTTTGCAATAATTAAAACCAGGCCAGCCGCAGGCTGGTGGAGCTGTGGTTCCCACAGTGAGGCAATCTCTCTTGTCTCCTGACGGAGCCTGAGCCGCTTCACAGAGGGGACCGAAGGTCACAGTTCTTGTGCGTTAATTAAAAGGATGAAGTGCCAGAAACCCCAGGAGTCTTGAAGAACTCCAGCAAATGGCAGATTTGGAACCCGGGCCTCAAGCTGGGTCTGCACAGAGGGGCCATGGGCCAGGATTTAGCCCCAACACACCAGGGAGGGGGCTTGTCTGTGCTGCCTTCTTGGAGCTGCTCAGGGGCAGCCTGGAGCACCAGAGGCCACCACGGGTCACAAGCCTTCCTGTCAGGATGGGCCCAGGGCTTCCCACCTAGACAGATCTCTAGGCCCTGGGTGGCCCAGACAGGGACCAGGCCGGACTCTCCACCCTGAGATCATCACATGTGTGTGCTCAGCTGGCCACCTTCAGGTGGCATAGGACACACCCCCTGGGTCGTTCCCAGAGAGACAGCAAGAGGCAGCAACCTGGCAGGGTCAGCAAACAAAGTCCCCTCCCACCAGGAGCATCTGTGCATGGCAGTGTCCTGACCATGCTCAGGAACAGGAGGCCTAGGTCAGAGAGAGGGGAGCCAGTGCCCCTTCCACTCTCCCCAAGCTGGACTGTGGCACCAGGCACAGTAACCAGTGCTGAGTCACATTCTTGCCCAGTCCTGGACATCTGCAATTCCCTCCCACTTCATGGTGGCCTTTCTTCTGCAATGGCTAATGAGGACATTTGTTGTACTCCTGAAGGACTCTCTGTCCCCCCTCCATGAGCTCAAGCTGCTTAAGAAAGAGAGATCCCAGACACCTCAGATGCCTTTCTGCTCAAAACTGAGTGAGGTGGAGCTGAACAGTGCTCCCTGTGAGCTGCGAGTGACCGTGCTCCCTGTGAGCTGCGAGTGACAGTGCTCCCTGTGAGCTGCGAGTGACAGTGCTCCCTGTGAGCTGCGAGTGACAGTGCTCCCTGTGAGCTGAGAGTGACCGTGCTCCCTGTGAGCTGAGAGTGACAGTGCTCCCTGTGAGCTGTGAGTGACCGTGCTCCCTGTGAGCTGAGAGTGACAGTGCTCCCTGTGAGCTACGAGTGACTGTGCTCCCTGTGAACTGCGAGTGACCGTGCTCCCTGTGAGCTGAGAGTGACAGTGCTCCCTGTGAGCTGAGAGTGACAGTGCTCCCTGTGAGCTGTGAGTGACCGTGCTCCCTGTGAACTGCGAGTGACAATGCTCCCTGTGAGCTGTGAAAATGCTCCCTGTGAGCTGTGACAGTGCTCCCTGTGAGCTGAGAGTGACAGTGCTCCCTGTGAGCTGAGAGTGACAGTGCTCCCCTGTGAGCTGCGAGTGACAGTGCTCCCTGTGAGCTGTGAGTGACTGTGCTCCCTGTGAGCTGAGAGTGACAGTGCTCCCCTGTGAGCTGCGAGTGACAATGCTCCCTGTGAGCTGTGACAGTGCTCCCTGTGAGCTGTGACAGTGCTCCCTGTGAGCTGAGAGTGACAGTGCTCCCTGTGAGCTGAGAGTGACAGTGCTCCCTGTGAGCTGAGAGTGACAGTGCTCCCCTGTGAGCTGCGAGTGACAGTGCTCCCTGTGAGCTGAGAGTGACCGTGCTCCCTGTGAGCTGAGAGTAACCAGTGCTCCCCTGTGAACTGCGAGTGACCGTGCTCCCTGTGAGCTGCGAGTGACAGTGCTCCCTATGAGCTGCGAATGACCAGTGCTCCCTGTGAGCTGCGAGTGACAGTGCTCCCTATGAGCTGCGAATGACCAGTGCTCTCCTGTGAGCTAAACGTGACAGTGCTCCCTGTGAAGTGCAACTGACCATGCTCCCCTATGAACTGCAAGTGACCAGTGCTCTCCTGTGAGCTGCAAGTGACAGTGCTCCCTGTGAGCTGCGAGTGACAGTGCTCCCTGTGAGCTGCGAGTGACAGTGCTCCCTGTGAGCTGTGACAGTGCTCCCTGTGAACTGCGAGTGACAGTGCTCCCTGTGAGCTGCGAGTGACCGTGCTCCCTGTGAACTGCGAGTGATAGTGCTCCCTGTGAGCTGCGAGTGACAATGCTCCCTGTGAACTGTGACTGTGCTCCCTGTGAGCTGAGGGTGACAGTGCTCCCTATGAGCTGAGGGTGACAGTGCTCCCTGTGAGCTGAGGGTGACAGTGCTCCCTGTGAGCTGAGGGTGACAGTGCTCCCTGTGAGCTGTGACAGTGCTCCCTGTGAGCTGCGAGTGACAGTGCTCCCTGTGAGCTGAGGGTGATAGTGCTCCCTGTGAGCTACGAGTGACAGTGTTCCCTGTGAGCTGCAAGTGACCAGTGCTCTCCTGTGAGCTGAAAGTGACCAGGGCACCCTGTGAGCTGTGAGTGACCAGGCCTCTGGAGTGCTGAAAGCTAGCGTTGGGTGAGGGGCTGCACCAGGGCTGCAGTCTGGCCGTCCTTGGCTGCCATGGCACAGGCAGTATTATAGCACTGTGGCGGACATCTGCAGTCAGGAGCTCTGGATCCAGCCTGGCAGAGCCCTGGCGTTGTGGGTGTGCCATCCTAGGTAAGGGGCTCCCTGGGGGATCTCAAGAGCCGGGGGGGGGGGGCTGTCCAGATTGTAAGGGTGGTGGGTGCAGGGGAGGTGGCTCAGACAACACTGTGCAGTGCTGGCTGTGAGATGGCCAGGGCTGCTCTTTGAGCTGTGCCACTGCAGGGGGTTTGCCAGGGGCCCTGACCTGGCCATGACCACAGGGACATGGACTGGGTGGTCTTTCACATACAGATGCCTGCCCCTCAGTGCAGAACATGCTAGAGCCTCCCCCAGCTTCCAGCTTAGCCAGTGGGCTGAGGAGCTGGACACTGCTCTGATCCTGAGGCCCTTCAACCCATGCTACCCAAGACCTGCTCACAGCTGATTGGGTCTCCAGCTGAACAGAGGGCAAACAAGCCCCTCTTGAAGACCCAGGGGGCCTGGAGTCCACCTGATAGGCAGGTGTTTAGACCCAGTGTGCCCTGCTGGCCTCCGCTCACCCCATGGGTCAGCGTCCCTCTCACACTATTGGCCTGTCTCCAAGTTGGCCTCACACTGGCGTCAAGGCCAACACTGAACCAGAAGAGGGAAGGGGGCAGGAAGTTCTGGGACACCAAATCTGACACCACAGGGACACGGTGACAGGTTTCTGTGGAATTCTGAGGTACAGGTCCTGGTAGGAGGTGGCCAGCAGGGAGGTGGCCTAGTGCAGAGGAGGTGGCCACCACCTCCCCCTGCACGGTGGATTATCTGCAGAGCTGTTCCTCTGCAGCCTGAACCTGGGCCTTTGCACTCCTGTGCTGGACCCGGCTGCATCTCCTGTCCACATGTCCACTGTCTGTGTCTCTGTCTTACACACCCACACCTGACCAGCTCTGTCCAGTGTTTGTGAACGGCAGCAGCTGGCCCACTGCTGGGCCACAGCCGTGAGACAGGTACAGGAAGGACAGTTTTTGGAGGCAGCACTAAGCTTGTAATTTCTTTACATATGGAGGCATAATTTCATACAGCAGCTGAGAAACTCACAAATATGTTTTTGTTAATTTGCATGTTTATTATGCTTCTCTGACTTAAAAATTACTGCAAAAGCATCATTTGTCTCCTGTTTGTGGAGCCCCCTCTCAGCCTCATGGATGCAACAAGCTTTTGTAGAGGTCTTCCCTGGGCCGCTCGAGCCCAGCTTTTGGGAGGAGCATCTCCATCTCCAGCTACGTCTAGCCCCTGGTCTCAGGTGAGGGATGGAGAGTATTCCTCTAAGTCCCGTGTTCATTGCTTCGAGCTTTCTTTTAGGGGGTTGAGATATGAGTGTGTTTCCTTGTATTTCATCCAGTTCTTGAATTTAAAGAAAAATCTCCTTGGAAAATAAGTAGAGCGATAAACATCTGCCCCGTGTGTTGCTGCACTCACAGAGGTATAATACATTTCAGGGGTAAAAGAAGTCGCTGGCACTCAACTTGTGTTTCTGAGGGACAACCTTCCTCTTTTTGTGTGAAAGGTGAAATGATCTTATATTCCTGACCTTTGTTGCCAGGCAAACTCGCCAGCCATTGATTTGACCTTTCTTCCTTCCTCTTGTCCATCCCTTCTATCCATTCATCCACGTACTCACACTTCCATCAGTTCTCCCACTCATTCTTCATCTGCCTAAGAATTCATACATTTATCCATCCACTCACCTGTCCATCCACCTGTCAATCCATCCATCCATCCATCCACCCACCCACCCACCCACCTACCCATCAATCCATTCATCAACCCACCCACTCATCCATTCACTCACTTCCTTATGATGCATGCAAATATCCATCCATCCATCCACCCATCCACCTATTAGTTCCCCCACCTGCCCACACTTCCCTCAGTTCTCCCACCCATCCTTCTGCCTATACATTCATCCGTTTCCTCACCTGTCCATCCTTCCACTCTTTCTTTTTTCCCTCCTTTCTTCCACCCATTCATCTGACTAGGCATTTATACCTTTATCCGTCCACTCACCTGCCCTTCTGTCCGTCCACCCATCCACCCATTCCCTCATCCCTCATCTGCCCATCATCCATACTGTTGTCCACTCACCATCCTGTCCATCCACCGACCCATCCATCTTTCCATCCAACACATTCCAACCCCAGAGAAATGAGATCTCATGTCTCCTAAAGAAAGGCACAGAATATTCTCCTCAGTATTCTCCCTAAGAACCCAACTCTGGAAGCCGTCTCTGTAGAATGGGTGAACTGTGGTGGGTTCACATTAGGAATCCCATCCAGCATTGACTTTCCCTGAAGGAGAGATGCGTGGTACAAGTTCCTTTTATGTGGGGCTCGAGGGCATCCCTGGCTCAGGGCAGAGAGGCCTGGGGATTCTGGACCAGGGTTTTCTCAGGGTGTCTGTGGAATGACTCACTACCGCGAGGTGACTTGTGTTACTCCAGACAACAACTGGGCTGGGGACAGCTCCTCCTCCAAATGAGGACCAGGCACCTTTCCCCAGATGGGGTCCTGGGCAAGAAATGGTCAGTTCAGGAGGCAGAGAGGAAGCAGCGGGAGGCAGACAGTGGTCAGGAGCCTCCCAGGCTGGTCCAGGTTGTGCTTGCCATCAGGGACGTCTGCCTGCTGATGGTGTGAGTCGGGGGCTATGCACCCTCAGCTGGAACTGTGTCTTTGCATCCAGCATCCCCAGGGGGAGTGGGAGTGGCCAGAGCACCTGCTTCACCATCAAGGGAGGTGCTGCCTGCCTCTTGCCCGGAACATTCTTTGTACTTTTTTCAGTGCCCTAAATCTGAGCAGCCAGAATGATTTTTCAGGCACCATCATATTTGACCTTTAGAAGTGACTGGCCTCCTGATGGGGGCTGCAGTGACACAGGCCTCGTTTCTCAGAGAGCTTTTCTTCCCTTGTGCTCAAGCACTGTCCTATCAACCATGCAGAACATCTGAATCACAAATATCCACCCCTTGTGCAGGCAAGAGGAAGAGGAGTGCTCCTGGAGGGCCAAGGCTCTGTGCCGACAGGGAAGGGCAGGTGCTGTGAGATCCTGGCAGGAGCTTGCCCTGATCCCTGATCAGGGAGTTACCCAGCTGGGTGTAGGGGATGGCAGTTCTGGGCTTAGACCCTCAGGGATGGGACACATGCTCAGGTGTGTGGCAGGACAGAGGGTGACAGGTGCCTGATCTGCTGTGGATGACCCGTGAGTGTAGTCAGGGCTCAGGCACTGTGCCCTATGATGTGACCCCTTCCCCAAGAAGCAGCAGCCGGGTATGGACACTGGAGTGTGGGGCGTCAGCCTGGGATCCCCAGCTCTTAGGGGCGGCTCCCTGAGGAGGTTGGCCCTGTCCTCAGTCCTGCTGCCCTGGGTGATGGTGTTGTGGTCAGGGAGGGCTTCCCAGAGGTGGGAGCAGCTCAGGTGGGTGGGGTTCCGAGTACAGCCCTGAGCCCTGGGCACCCAGGTGCCTTGGGCTTCCTAGGCCTTGGTAGGAAAGTCCAGTGTGGCAACAATGAAATCGCCTGAGTCCCCAGCGCTTGGCCCTGTCAACCATGCTAATGCACACGTCAACTGTGTGCAGACGGGCTGCCTGGTGCCTGGCCACGCCGGGCCCATCCTGGTGCCTGGGAGCCTGAGACTCCACTGAGCCGGGCTGGCCTGCAGCGTTGGCCGCTGGGTACGTCATGGCTCCTGGTTCTCTGCTTGGCGGGTGTTTGCGGGGAAGACTGCCTGTGCACCCACGGTGACTTCAGGCCTGGTGGCTGGATTGTCACGGGAGGGCCTTGGTGGAGGCCACCCTGTTTCAGGGGCCCGCTGACCCTGGGGGGCTCTTGACCCCACTCTAGCGCAGGGAGGGTGGAGAGCCTGACCTTCCTGAAGATGTGCCCGCCCTGCAGTTAGGTGACTTTCTAACCTGCCGCTTTGCCCTCTGGAAACCAGGCCGGGAGGAGCTGGTCCCTGCCCCAGCACAGAGAGGGCAGGGTGGTGCTCCCCAGTCTGGCCACAGAGGCAGTCCTCCTGGGCTGGGCTCTAGGTGCCTGCTCCTCCTGCAGCCTGTGTCCTGCCTGCTCAGGCAGCCTGACGGTTCCCACCTGTGCACCCAGAGCCGCGGCCCTGGCCCCATGCTGAGCCCTGGGCACCTGAAAGGTGAGTACTGTTGGCCTGAGTGGCCGAAGACTGCATCGACTGGCTGTTTTCTGTCTGCCATTCTGTGTTACCCACTGTCCCCTTGTCCCCTGTGCTTTGCTTTGTGGTGTCCTTAGGGATGGCAGTCTACAGAGGGGCCAGGAGGATGTCCAGGTGGTACTCTTGCCTCAGAGGTGGCAGGTGGGGCCCTCAGACACGTCCAGCTGCGTGAGGGGCCTGGCATCACCTGCAGCTCGTCCTTCAGCTCCCGACAGGACAGGCGGTCACCTTCCATCAGCTGTTGACCGGCTATCACAGAGCCTGCCCCTACGTGCAGGGAGGCAGCAGTGTGTGGCAGTGCCCCTTCCTGCCACTTTCTTCCTGCAGGAATCGGCATCCACTGCTTCTTCAGGGCTACAGGGCTCAAGGGGCCTCAGCTCCTCCTGTGTGATGAGCTGCAGGACCAGACCATCAGCCACCCCCAGGGACCAGCGGCCATCAGCATGTGGTCACTGAGACTGCCACACGGCCAGTGGGTGTGGCTGACCCTGGCCATACCATGAGCAATGAAGAGGCAGTGGACATCAGAGCCATCTTGAGTGTTGTCCCCTGGCCCAGGAGGAGCAGGGCGCTGCAGTCCTGGCTCAGGGGAATCAATAGACTGGATCTGTGCTGTTAGAGCATCACGGGAGTCCTGCAGTTGAGAGAAACTCGGGGGAAATGGGGCTGTGTCCCTCCTGGTGTCAGACCCCAGTGGCTCAGGTTCCATGGCTTCAGGACTGCGGGCAGCGGACTCTGGGAGGGACTGGGCTGGGAATACTGGCCAAACTTGCTGGTCCCTGCCTGGGTGGGGTGTGGGGTAGGGCAGGAGTGAGGTTGTGGGCTGTGGAAAGGCCAGGGTCTGCAGTGAAGTCCTGGTCAAGCCCTTCTTGCCCCCAGCCCTGGGCGGGAACTGCAGGCCAAGAGGAGGGGGGCCTGGTTCCCAGAGCAGCCCCAGAGGACGGCTGCCTCTCCTTGGCCCTCTGAACTGGAGAGAGCACAAGTTAACAAAGGGCAGAGGAGGCCAATGGACGTGTCTCAGAGCAGGGTGTGAGGGCGGGTTGGTTGGGGCAGGTCTGTGGTGGGGTGAAGGGACCTGGTCAGTGTCCTTGAGGTGCCCCTGCAGCTGCAGCTTCTGGGTAGAGAGATCTAACTTGAGCCTGGCCACCCTTTGAGGCAAGGCTCTTGCTGCCAGCCTCGGGCCAGTGGCCCTTCCGGGGGTACCCGTGGGGCTTGGGTGCTGCGCAGGCTCCTGGCAGCTGCTGACCACACTGGGATCCCGAGTGCCTCTGAGCTTGTAGGAGACCTGTCTCTGAGCCCTGAAGCACAGCACCAGGAACAGGGGGACAGATCACCAAGGATGCATGAAAATACGTACTCAGGCTATGCCGGCATGAAAGCGATTCTCAGAATTGGGATAAGAAGCTCCCCAGCTGGTACCTCCCTCCCTCTTGTTGACACTTTCCCAGTGGCCTCCGGGTCATTCACCAGCCATTAGAAAACTCTAGATGGAACCAGTGGCAGGTGCAGGGCAGCCAGGCCGGCTAATGCCTGCAGGGACAGGCAGGAAGAGCCCTGTGCTCCAGCTGTGGCTTCCATGATCTCGGAGCTGGAGCTGAGTCTCCTGTTGCACTGGCCACAACTGGGCCATGACTCAGCACCACAGCTCAGCACCTGTGAGCCCATGGAGGCCACCAAGGCCACTGAGGCCATCTCTGAGAGCTCGAAACACACCTGCTGCTGCTAGCCATAGGCCTCCCAGAGGAGGGATGAGGGACAGTGACGTCCTTACCAATCACTAACATGCTTTCACCTGCTTACACTGCAGCAACGAATCAGGACCTGCTCAGAAAGAGGCCTGCACAAACCGCATCCTGAGATGCAGGTGAGATAAGACCTGAGGAAGCACCAGGAATCACTAGGGGATGCTCCAACAGGTGGGCGAGGGGGGGAGGGAGGGGAGTGCTCTGGGAGGTGGGGGAGGGAGGGGAGTGCTCTGGGAGGTGGGGGAGGGAGGGGAGTGGTCTGGGAGGTGATGGGCAAGGGAGGGGAGTGCTCTGGGAGGTGGGGGAGGGAGGGGAGTGCTCTGGGAGGTGATGGGCAAGGGAGGGGAGTGCTCCTGGAGGTGGGCAGGGGACAGGAGTGCTCTGGGAGGTGGGTGAGGGAGGGGAGTGCTCCAGGAGATGGGAGGGGGAGGGGAGGGAGGGGAGTGCTTCAGGAGGCGAGAGGAGGAGGGGAGGAGAGGGAGGGGAAGGGAGGGAGGGGGAGAGGAGGGCAGGGGAGTGCTCCAGGAGGTGGGAGGTGGAGGGGAGGGGAGGGAGGGGAGTGCTCCAGGAGGTGAGTGAGGTGTGGAACTTCTGGGTGCCTAGTCTAGGGCCTTGGATGGGTGATGTCCAGGGTACTGGACAGGGTGATAGCCCAGCCTGGAGTGGAGGTGGGGAGGCCAGGGAGGGGCGTGATCCTGGAGGTGGGCAGGGGAAGGGAGTGCTCTGGGAGGTGGGTGAGGGAGGGGAGTGGACCTTGTGTGACCAGTGGGGCACTGGACAAGGTCACGATCTAGCTTTGGGCACTAGACAGGTGATAATCCAGTCTTGGTCCCTGGACAGGATGATGGACCAGCTTCTTCCAGCCTCCTAGATTCTGTGGGCTCTAAAAATGTCTCATGAGTAAATTTTAGAACATTACAAGGCAAGAAAATCTTTTTCTCATTAAGAAAGGCTAAAAGTCACTGTAAAGGAATATCATCCATTAAAGTTCGCATTCGGATGAAATGAGTTCGCATGGGGATAAAATTTGGACAACTCAATCCATCCAGGCTCAGAGAAGCTTGGCTGGGAGAAGGTGGACAGGGCCCAGCAGGCGATGGGCAGGCCCCTGATTTGTCAAGCTGTGGCCAGGCGTGTGCGGGAAAGTGCCCGTGTGCTTCCTCCTGGAGGGGCCTCAGCAGAGTGCTGCCAGCACCCCCACTCTCCTCCGACCAGTACTCCTGCCCTGCAGCAGACCACGGAAGGTGGGCACATGCCTGCTGGTGGCACTGCCCCCTCCTGGAGGGGGAGGGGATCTGCCATTTCTGTGTCCTCACCACCCACTGGCACTGAGCTGAGCCCTGGCTGGTGGAAGGGTAGGCCAGGGTGGGTTGCAGACTTCCTCTGGATACAGGCCTCGCCTGGGGCAGCACCAGATGCCTGACTATACCACACCCAGCCTGTGTCCAGCAGAATGAACCAGGGCCACACATCACCACCAGGCTCCAGAGCTCAGGGCTTCGGTGCCATTCCACCTTGGGTGCTTGGGAAAAGCCTGCCCCTGTCCTACTCCTCTTAGGGGCACTTACTCCAGGTTCCTGAGGACCATAGCCAGGACACGGACTCAGAGCCAACATGAGGGAAGTTCATGTGGGGGCATCCATGAGGGGATGTGCATATGGAGAGGAGTGCAGGTGGGGCATGTGGGGATCAGGCTGTGCCCCTCTGCCCTGGTGACTACATGGTGTGTGGGACAGCAGTCCTCGGGCTGTGCCTGCCCTGGTGACTCCATGGTGTAGAACAGCAGTCCTCGGGCTGTGCCTGCCCTGGTGACTCCATGGTGTGTAGAAGAGCAGTCCTCAGGCTGTTCCTGCCCTAGTGAATCCATGGTGTGTAGGACAGCAGTCCTCAGGCTGTGCCTGCCCTAGTGACTCCATGGTGTGTAGAACAGCAGCTCTCAGGCTGTGCCTGCCCTAGTGACTCCATGGTGTGTAGGACAACAGTCCTCAGGCTGTGCCTACCCTACTGATTCCATGGTGTGTAGAACAGCAGCTCTCAGGCTGTGCCTGCCCTAGTGACTCCATGGTGTGTAGAACAGCAGCTCTCAGGCTGTGCCTGCCCTAGTGACTCCATGGTGTGTAGAACAGCGGTCCTCAGGCTGTGCCTGCCCTAGTGACTCCATGGTGTGTACGACAGCAGCTCTCAAGCTGTGCCTGCCCTAGTGACTCCATGGTGTGTAGGACAGCAGTCCTCAGGTTGTGCCTGCCCTAGTGACTCCATGGTGTGTAGAACAGCAGTCCTCAGGCTGCGCCTGCCCTAGTGACTCCATTTGTGTAGAACAGCAGTCCTCAGGCTGTGCCTGCCCTAGTGACTCCATGGTGTGCAGAACAGCAGTCCTCAGGCTGTGCCTGCCCTAGTGACTCCATGGTGTGTAGGACAGCAGTCCTCAGGATGTGCCTGTCCTAGTGACTCCATGGTGTGTAGAACAGCAGCTCTCAGGCTGTGCCTGCCCTAGTGACTCCATGGTATGTAGAACAGCAGCTCTCAGGCTGCGCCTGCCCTAGTGACTCCATTTGTGTAGAACAGCAGTCCTCAGGCTGTGCCTGCCCTAGTGACTCCATGGTGTGCAGAACAGCAGTCCTCAGGCTGTGCCTGCCCTAGTGACTCCATGGTGTGTAGAACAGCAGCTCTCAGGCTGTGCCTGCCCTAGTGACTCCATGGTGTGCAGAACAGCAGTCCTCAGGCAGTGCCTGCCCTAGTGACTCCATGGTGTGTGCAACAGCAGCTCTCATGACGCACCTGCCCTAGTGACTCGGTGTGTAGGGCAGCAGTCCTCAGGCTGCATCTGCCCTAGTGACTCCATGGTGTGTAGAACAGCAGCTCTCAGGCTGTGCCTGCCCTAGTGACTCCTTGGTGTGTAGAACAGCAGTCCTCAGGCTGTGCCAGCCCTAGTGACTCCATGGTGTGTAGGACAGCAGTCCTCAGGCTGTGCCTGCCCTAGTGACTCCATGGTGTGTAGAACAGCAGCTCTAAGGCTGTGCCTGCCCTGAGTGACTCCATGGTGTGTGGAACAGCAGTCCTCAGGCTGTGCCTGCCCTAGTGACTCCATGGTGTATAGAACAGCAGTCATCAGGCTGTGCCTACTCTAGTGACTTCATGGTGTGCAGGACAACAGTCCTCAGGCTGTGCCTGCCCTAGTGACTCCATGGTGTGTAGAAAAGCAGCTCTCAGGCTGTGCCTGCCCTAGTGACACCATGGTGTGTGGAACAGCAGTCCTCAGGCTGTGCCTGCCCTAGTGACTCCATGGTGTGTAGAACAGCAGTCCTCAGGCTGTGCCTGCACTAGTGACTCCATGGTGTGTAGGAGAGCAGTCCTCAGGCTGTGCCTGCCCTGAGTGACTCCATGGTGTGTAGAACAGCAGTCCTCAGGCTGTGCCTGCCCTAGTGACTCCTTGGTGTGTGGAACAGCAGCTTTCAGGCTGCACCTGCCCTGAGTGACTCCATGGTGTGTAGAACAGCAGTCCTCAAGCTGTGCCTGCCCTAGTGACTCCATGGTGTGTGGAACAGCAGCTCTCAGGCTGTGCCTGCCCTAGTGACTCCATGATGTGTGGAACAGCAGCTCTCAGGCTGCACCTGCCCTAGTGACTCCATGGTGTGTGGAACAGCAGCTCTCAGGCGGCAACTGCCCTAGTGACTCCATGGTATGTAGGACAGCAGCTCTCAGGCTGTGCCTGCCCTAGTGACTCCATGGTGTGTAGAACAGCAGCTCTCAGGCTGTGCCTGCCCTAGTGACTCCATGGTGTGTAGAACAGCAGCTCTCAGGCTGTGCCTGCCCTAGTGACTCCATGGTGTGTGGAACAGCAGTCCTCATGCTGTGCCTTCCCTGGTGACTCCATGGTGTGTAGGACAGCAGCTCTCAGGCAGTGCCTGCCCTAGTGACTCCATGGTGTGCAGAACAGCAGTCCTCAGGCTGTGCCTGCCCTAGTGACTCCATGGTGTGTAGAACAGCAGCTCTCAGGCTGTGCCTGCCCTAGTGACTCCATGGTGTTTAGAACAGCAGCTCTCAGGCTGTGCCTGCCCTAGTGACTCCATGGTGTGCAGAACAGCAGTCCTCAGGCTGCTCCTGCCCTAGTGACTCCATGGTGTGCAGAACAGCAGTCCTCAGGCTGTGCCTGCCCTAGTGACTCCATGGTGTGTAGGACAGCAGCTCTCAGGCTGCGCCTGCCCTAGTGACTCCATGGTGTGCAGAACAGCAGTCCTCAGGCTGTGCCTGCCCTGGTGACCCATGGTGTTGGAAAAACAGTCCTCAGGCTGCACCTGCCCTGAGTGACTCCATGGTGTAGAACAGCAGTCCTCAGGCTGTACCTTCCCTAGTGACTCCATGGTGTGTAGAACAGCAATCCTCAGGCTGCACCTGCCTTAGTGACTCCATGGTGTGTAGAACAGCAGTCCTCAGGCTGTGCCTGCCCTAGTGACTCCATGGTGTGTAGAACAGCAGCTCTAAGGCTGTGCCTGCCCTAGTAACTCCATGGTGTATAGAACAGCAGCTCTCAGGCTGTGCCTGCCCTAGACTCCATGGTGTGTAGAACAGCAGTCCTCAGGCTGTGCCTGCCCTAGTGACTCCATGGTGTGCAGAAAAGCAGCTCTCAGGCTGCTCCTGCCCTAGTGACTCCATGGTCTAGAACAGCAGCTCTCAGGCAGTGCCTGCCCTAGTGACTCCATGGTGTGTAGAACAGCAGTCCTCAGGCTGTGCCTGCCCTACTGATTCCATGGTGTGTAGAACAGCAGTCCTCAGGCTGCACCTGCCCTAGTGACACCATGGTGTGTAGAACAGCAGTCCTCATGCTGTGCCTGCCCTAGTGACTCCATGGTGTGTAGGACAGCAGTCCTCAGGCTGTCCCTGTCCTAGTGACTCCATGGTGTGTAGAACAGCAGCTCTCAGGCTGTGCCTGCCCTAGTGACTACATGGTGTGTAGAACAACAGTCCTCAGGCTGTGCCTGCCCTGAGTGACTCCATGGTGTGTAGAACAGCAGTCCTCAGGCTGTGCCTGCCCTAGTGACTCCATGGTGTGTAGAACAGCAGCTCTAAGGCTGTGCCTGCCCTAGTAACTCCATGGTGTATAGAACAGCAGCTCTCAGGCTGTGCCTGCCCTAGACTCCATGGTGTGTAGAACAGCAGTCCTCAGGCTGTGCCTGCCCTAGTGACTCCATGGTGTGCAGAAAAGCAGCTCTCAGGCTGCTCCTGCCCTAGTGACTCCATGGTCTAGAACAGCAGCTCTCAGGCAGTGCCTGCCCTAGTGACTCCATGGTGTGTAGAACAGCAGTCCTCAGGCTGTGCCTGCCCTACTGATTCCATGGTGTGTAGAACAGCAGTCCTCAGGCTGCACCTGCCCTAGTGACACCATGGTGTGTAGAACAGCAGTCCTCATGCTGTGCCTGCCCTAGTGACTCCATGGTGTGTAGGACAGCAGTCCTCAGGCTGTCCCTGTCCTAGTGACTCCATGGTGTGTAGAACAGCAGCTCTCAGGCTGTGCCTGCCCTAGTGACTACATGGTGTGTAGAACAACAGTCCTCAGGCTGTGCCTGCCCTGAGTGACTCCATGGTGTGTAGAACAGCAGTCCTCAGGCTGTGCCTGCCCTAGTGACTGCATGGTGTGTAGGACAGCAGTCCTCAGGCTGTGCCTGCCCTAGTGACTCCATGGTGTGTAGGACAGCAGTCCTCAGGCTGTGCCTGCCCTAGTGACTGCATGGTGTGTAGAGCAGCAGCTCTCAGGCTGTGCCTGCCCTAGTGACTCCATGGTGTGTGGAATAGCAGTCCTCATGCTGTGCCTGCCCTAGTGACTCCATGGTGTGTAGGACAGCAGCTCTCAGGCTGCTCCTGCCCTAGTGACTCCATGGTGTGTAGGACAGCAGTCCTCAGGCTGTGCCTGCCCTAGTGACTCCATGGTGTGTAGAACAGCAGTCCTCAGGCTGTGCCTGCCCTAGTGACTCCATGGTGTGTAGGACAGCAGCTCTCAGGCTGTGTCTGCCTTAGTGACTCCATGGTGTGTAGGACAGCAGTCCTCAGGCCGTGTCTGCCCTGGTGACTCCATGGTGTGTAGAACAGCAGTCCTCACTGTGCCTGCCCTAGTGACTCCATGGTGTATAGAACAGCAGCTCTCAGGCAGTGTCTGCCTTAGTGAATCCATGGTGTGTAGGACAGCAGTCCTCAGGCTGTGCCTGCCCTAGTTACTCCATGGTGTGTAGAACACCAGTCCTCAGGCTGTGCCTGCCCTAGTGACTCCATGGTGTGTAGGACAGCAGTCCTCAGGCTGTGCCTGCCCTAGTGACTCCATGGTGTGCAGGACAGCAGTCCTCAGGTTGCCCCTGCCCTAGTGACTCCATGGTGTGTAGAACAGCAGCTCTCAGGCTGTGTCTGCCCTAGTGACTCCATGGTGTGTAGAATAACAGTCCTCAGGCTGTGCCTGCCCTAGTGACTCCATGGTGTGTAGAATAACAGTCCTCAGGCTGTGCCTGCCCTAGTGACTCCATGGTGTGTAGAATAACAGTCCTCAGGCTGTGTCTGCCCTAGTGACTCCATGGTGTGCAGAAAAGCAGCTCTCAGGCTGCTCCTGCCCTAGTGACTCCATGGTGTGTAGGACAGCAGTCCTCAGGCTGTGCCTGCCCTAGTGACTCCATGGTGTGTAGAATAACAGTCCTCAGGCTGTGCCTGCCCTAGTGACTCCATGGTGTGTAGGACAGCAGCTCTAGGGCTGATCCTGCCCTAGTGACTCCATGGTGTGTAGGACAACAGTCCTCTGGCTGTGCCTGCACTAGTGACTCCATGTTGTGTAGAATAACAGTCCTCAGGCTGTGCCTGCCCTAGTGACTCCATGGTGTGTAGGACAGCAGTCCTCAGGCTGTGCCCGCCCTAGTGACTCCATGGTGTGTGGAACAGCAGTCCTCAGGCTGTGCCTGTCCTCGTGACTCCATGGTGTGCAGAACAGCAGTCCTCAGGCTGTGCCTGCCCTGGTGACTCCATGGTGTGTAGAACAGCAGTCCTCAGGCTGCGCCTGCCCTGAGTGACTCCATGGTGTGTAGAACAGCAGTCCTCAGGCTGTGCCTGCCCTAGTGACTCCATGGTGTACAGAACAGCAGTCCTCACGTTGTGCCTGCCCTAGTGACTCCATGGTGTGTAGAACAGCAGTCCTCAGGCTGTGCCTGCCCTGAGTGACTCCATGGTGTGTAGGACAGCAGTCCTCAGGCTGTGCCTGCCCTAGTGACTCCATGGTGTACAAAACAGCAGTCCTCAGGCTGTGCCTGCTCTGAGTGACTCCATGGTGTGTAGAACAGCAGTCCTCAGGCTGTGCCTGCACTAGTGACTCCATGGTGTGTAGGACAGCAGCTCTCAGGCTGCTCCTGCCCTAGTGACTCCATGGTGTGTAGAACAGCAGCTCTCAGGCTGTGCCTGCACTAGTGACTCCATGGTGTGTAGAACAGCAGTCCTCAGGCTGTGCCTGCACTAGTGACTCCATGGTGTGTAGGACAGCAGCTCTCAGGCTGTGCCTGCCCTAGTGACTCCATGGTGTGTAGGACAGCAGCTCTCAGGCTGCTCCTGCCCTAGTGACTCCATGATGTGTAGGACAGCAGTCCTCAGGCTGCACCTGCCCTAGTGACTTCATGGTGTGTAGAGCAGCAGCTCTCATGCTGTGCCTGCCCTAGTGACTCCATGGTGTGCAGAATAGCAGTCCTCAGGCTGTGCCTGCCCTGGTGACTCCATGGTGTGTGGAACAACAGTCCTCAGGCTGCACCTGCCCTGAGTGACTCCATGGTGTAGAACAGCAGTCTTCAGGCTGTAAGTGCCTTAGTGACTCCATGGTGTACAGAACAGCAGTCTTCAGGTTGAGCCTGCCCTAGTGACTCCATGGTGTGTAGAACAGCAGCTCTCAGGCTGCACCTGCCCTAGTGACTCCATGGTGTGTAGGACAGCAGTCCTCAGGCTGTGCCTGCCCTAGTGACTCCATGTTGTGTAGAACAGCAGTCCTCAGGCTGTGCCTGCCCTAGTTACTCCATGGTGTGTAGAACAGCAGCTCTAAGGCTGTGCCTGCCCTAGTGACTCCATGGTGTTTAGAACAGCAGCTCTCAGGCTGTGCCTGCCCTAGTGACTCCATGGTGTGCCGAAAAGCAGCTCTCAGGCTGCACCTGCCTTAGTGACTCCATAGTGTGTAGGACAGCAGCTCTCAGGCTGTGCCTGCCCTAGTGACTCCATGGTGTGTAGAACAGCAGCTCTCAGGCTGTGCCTGCCCTAGTGACTCCATGGTGTGTGGAACAGCAGTCCTCAGGCTGTGCCTGCCCTGGTGTCTCCATGGTGTGTAGGACAGCAGTCCTCAGGCTGTGCCTGCCCTAGTGACTCCATGGTGTACAGAACAGCAGTCCTCAGGCTGTGCCTGCCCTAGTGACTCCATGGTGTGTAGAACAGCAGTCCTCAGGCTGTGCCTGCCCTAGTGACTCCATGGTGTGTGGAACAGCAGTCCTCAGTCTGTGCCTGCCCTAGTAACTCCATGGTGTGTAGTACAGCAGCTCTCAGGCAGTGCCTGCCCTAGTGACTCCATGGTGTGCAGAACAGCAGTCCTCAGGTTGTGCCTGCCCTAGTGACTCCATGGTGTGTGGAATAGCAGTCCTCTGGCTGTGCCTGCCCTGGTGACTCCATGGTGTGTAGGACAGCAGCTCTCAGGCAGTGCCTGCCCTAGTGACTCCATGGTGTGCAGAACAGCAGTCCTCAGGCTGTGCCTGTCCTAGTGAATCCATGGTGTGTAGAACAGCAGTCCTCAGGCTGTGCCTGCCCTAGTGACTCCATGGTGTGTAGGACAGCAGTCCTCAGGCTGTGCCTGCCCTAGGGACTCCATGGTGTGCAGAACAACAGTCCTCAGGCTCTGCCTGCCCTACTGACTCCATGGTGTTTAGGACAGCAGTCCTCAGGCTGTGCCTGCCCTAGTGACTCCATGGTGTGTAGGACAGCAGTCCTCAGGCTGTGCCTGCCCTAGGGACTCCATGGTGTGCAGAACAGCAATCCTCAGGCTGCACCTGCCCTAGTGACTCCATGGTGTTTAGGACAGCAGCTCTCAGGCTGTGCCTGCCCTAGTGACTCCATGGTGTGTGGAAAAGCAGCTCTCCGGCTGTGCCTGCCCTAGTGACTCCATGGTGTGTAGAACAGCTGCTCTCAGGCTGTGCCTGCCCTAGTGACTCCATGGTGTGTAGAACAGCAGTCCTCAGGCTGTGCCTGCCCTAGTGACTCCATGGTGTGTAGAACAGCAGTTCAGGCTGCGCCTGCCCTAGTGACTCCATGGTGTGTGGAATAGCAGTCCTCTGGCTGTGCCTGCCCTGGTGACTCCATGGTGTGTAGGACAGCAGCTCTCAGGCAGTGCCTGCCCTAGTGACTCCATGGTGTGCAGAACAGCAGTCCTCAGGCTGTGCCTGTCCTAGTGAATCCATGGTGTGTAGAACAGCAGTCCTCAGGCTGTGCCTGCCCTAGTGACTCCATGGTGTGTAGAACAGCAGTCCTCAGGCTGTGCCTGCCCTAGTGACTCCATGGTGTGTAGAACAGCAGCACTCAGGCTGTGCCTGCCCTAGTGTCTCCATGGTGTTTAGAACAGCAACTCTCAGGCTGTGCCTGCCCTAGTGACTCCATGGTGTGCAGAACAGCAGCCCTCAGGCTGTGCCTGCCCTAGTGACTCCATGGTGTGCAGAACAGCAGCCCTCAGGATGTGCCTGCCCTAGTGACTCCATGGTGTGCAGAACAGCAGTCCTCAGGCTGTGCCTGCCCTAGTGACTCCATGGTGTGCAGAACAGCAGTCCTCAGGCTGTGCCTGCCCTGGTGACTCCATGGTGTGTGGAACAACAGTCCTCAGGCTGCACCTGCCCTGAGTGACTCCATGGTGTAGAACAGCAGTCCTCAGTCTGTGCCTGCCCTAGTGACTCCATGGTGTGTAGAATAGCAGTCCTCAGGCTGCACCTGCCTTAGTGACTCCATGGTGTACAAAACAGCAGTCCTGAGGTTGAGTCTGCCCTAGTTACTCCATGGTGTGTAGAACAGCAGCTCTCAGGCTGCACCTGCCCTAGTGACTCCATGGTGTGTAGGACAGCAGTCCTCAGGCTGTGCCTGCCCTAGTGACTCCATGGTGTGTGGAACAGGAGTCCTCAGGCTGTGCCTGCCCTAGTGACTCCATGGTGTGTAGAACAGCAGCTCTCAGGCTGTGTCTGCCCTAGTGACTCCATGGTGTGTAGAACAGCAGTCCTCAGGCTGTGTCTGCCCTGGTGACTCCATGGTGTGTAGGACAGCAGCTCTCAGTCTGTGCCTGCCCTAGTGACTCCTTGGTGTGTGGAATAGCAGCTCTCAGGCTGCACCTGCCCTGAGTGAGTCCATGGTGTGTAGAACAGCAGTCCTCAGGCTGTGCCTGCCCTAGTGACTGCTTGGTGTGTAGGACAGCAGCTCTCAGGCTGTGCTTGCCCTAGTGACTCCTTGGTGTACAGAACAGCAGTCTTCAGGCTGTGCCTGGCCTAGTGACTCCATGGTGTGTAGGACAGCAGCTCTCAGTCTGTGCCTGCCCTAGAGACTCCATGGTGTGTACAACAGCAGTCCTCAGGCTGCGTCTGCCCTAGCGACTCCATGGTGTGTAGAACAGCACTCCTCAAGCTGTGCCTGCCCTGCGTGACTCCATGGTGTGTAGAACAGCAGTCCTCAGGCTGTGCCTGCCCTGGTGACTCCATGCTGTGCAGAAAAGCAGCTCTCAGGCTGCTCCTGCCCTAGGGACTCCATGCTGTAGAACAGCAGCTCTCAGGCAGTGCCTGCCCTAGTGACTCCATGGTGTGTAGAACAGCAGTCCTCAGGCTGTGCCTGCCCTAGTGATTCCATGGTGTGCAGGACAGCAGTTCTCAGGCTGTGCCTGCCCTGGTGACTCCATGGTGTGTAGAACAGCAGTTCTCAGGCTGTGCCTGCCCTAGTGACTCCATGGTGTGCAGAACAGCAGTCCTCAGGCTGTGCCTGCCCTAGTGACTCCATGGTGTGCAGAACAGCAGTCCTCAGGCTGTGCCTGCCCTAGTGACTCCATGGTGTATAGGACAGCAGTCCTCAGGCTGTGCCTGTCCTAGTGACTCCATGGTGTGTAGAACAGCAGCTCTCAGGCTGTGCCTGCCCTAGTGACTCCATGGTGTGCAGAACAGCAGTCCTCAGGCTGTGCCTGCCCTATTGACTCCATGGTGTGCAGAACAGCAGTCCTCAGGCTGTGCCTGCCCTAGTGACTCCATGGTGTGTAGAACTGCAGTCCTCAGGCTGTGCCTGCCCTAGTGTCTCCATGGTGTGTAGGACAGCAGCTCTCAGGCTGTGCCTGCCCTAGTGACTCCATGGTGTGTAGAACAGCAGTCCTCAGGCTGTGCCTGCCCTAGTGACTCCATGATGTGTAGAACAGCAGTCCTCAGGCTGTGCCTGCCCTAGTGACTCCATGGTGTGCAGAAAAGCAGCTCTCAGGCAGTGCCTGCCCTAGTGACTCCATGGTTGCAGAACAGCAGTCCTCAGGCTGTGCCTGCCCTAGTGATTCCATGGTGTGTAGAACAGCAGTCCTCAGGCTGCACCTGCCCTGAGTGACACCATGGTGTGTAGAACAGCAGTCCTCATGCTGTGCCTGCCCTAGTGACTCCATGGTGTGTAGGACAGCAGTCCTCAGGCTGTGCCTGTCCTAGTGACTCCATGGTGTGTAGAACAGCAGTCCTCAGGCTGCACCTGCCCTGAGTGACACCATGGTGTGCAGAACAGCAGTCCTCAGGCTGTGCCTGCCCTAGTGACTCCATGGTGTGTAGAACAGCAGTCCTCAGGCTGTGCCTGCCCTAGTGACTCCATGGTGTGTAGAACAGCAGCTCTCAGGCTGTGCCTGTCCTAGTGACTCCATGGTGTGTAGAACAGCAGTCCTCAGGCTTCTCCTGCCCTGGTGACTCCATGGTGTGTAGGACAGCAGTCCTCAGGCTGTGCCTGCCCTGGTGACTCCATGGTGTGTGGAACAGCAGTCCTCAGGCTGGGCCTGCCTTAGTGACTCCATGGTGTGTAGGACAGCAGTCCTCAGGATGTACCTGCCGTGGTGACTCCATGGTGTTTAGAACAGCAGTCCTCAGGCTGTGCCTGTCCTAGTGACTCCATGGTGTGTAGAACAGCAGCTCTCAGGCTGCTCCTGCCCTAGTGACTCCATGGTGTGTAGGACAGCAGTCCTCAGGCTGTGCCTGCCCTAGTGACTCCATGGTGTGTAGAACAGCAGTCCTCAGGCTGTGCCTGTCCTAGTGACTCCATGGTGTGTAGAACAGCAGTCCTCAGGCTTCTCCTGCCCTGGTGACTCCATGGTGTGTAGAACAGCAGTCCTCAGGCTGTGCCTGCCCTAGTGACTCCATGGTGTGTAGAACAGCAGTCCTCAGGCTTCTCCTGCCCTGGTGACTCCATGGTGTGTAGGACAGCAGTCCTCAGGCTTCTCCTGCCCTGGTGACTCCATGGTGTGTGGAACAGCAGTCCTCAGGCTGGGCCTGCCTTAGTGACTCCATGGTGTGTAGGACAGCAGTCCTCAGGATGTACCTGCCGTGGTGACTCCATGGTGTGTAGAACAGCAGCTCTCAGGCTGCTCCTGCCCTAGTGACTCCATGGTGTGTAGGACAGCAGTCCTCAGGCTGTGCCTGCCCTAGTGACTCCATGGTGTGTAGAACAGCAGTCCTCAGGCTGTGCCTGTCCTAGTGACTCCATGGTGTGTAGAACAGAAGCTCTCAGGCTGCTCCTGCCCTAGTGACTCCATGGTGTGTAGAACAGCTGCTCTCAGGCTGCACCTGATCCTGAATTACTCCTTTGGTAAAGCAGTAGTTTGCCATGAGCGACTGACTGTATTTGAGTCAGGCGCCTAGGTAAGATGATTCCACTTGTTGTTTTTGGAAGTAAACAACCACCACCTGCCCAGTGCCACCGTTGATAATCAACTCCTCCTTGCCAACTTATCAAGCTGAGTCCAGGAGCACCTGGACAGGTGGACATCCCTATTCCTACCAGGACACCTGACCCAGGAGCCCATCGACCTCACAAATGAGAGCTCCTCATGAGACCACAAAAGGAGAAGCCCCTGACCTGAACACAGCGGCACCCTGATCGCTGGTCACTCATCACTGCCTTGTCCAGGAAGACCACCACAGGACAAACCTCTGATGTCCTGTTCCTGTTAGACTTCAGCAAAGCCTGGTTTCTGCTGCCTGTGACGGCCACACGGCCCACGTCCAGCTGACACCTCAAGCCGACACTCTGAAACTGAACCTGCCAACCCTCCAGACCCTCTGCCTTGACAACTCTGGAACTGGCTCCTGGAAACCCACCTGACCCTGTGTGACTCTGCCTCTGTACCGGTCTCTGCCTTGGCTCAGCATCCTGCAACCCCGGGGCCATCTTCGCCCTCCCTTAGTCCTTCTGTGACCTGTTTATATGCCACTGTGTGAAGTGTGTGTGCCTTGAGTGTTAGTGATGTTAGACATGAAGATGGGAATAAAAGAAACCGTGACTGCCCGGCTTGTGACTACCAGGTGGCCTGTAACCACTCTGTGAACTGCCACCTATGAAAGTGGTGTGGCCTGTGGATGTATTGCTGTTCAGTAAGCTCTGGTACCATGGAGACACCAGGTGTTTGAGAGAGGACCTAGTGGGGGTGTGCAGGTAAGGGGTACCAAGGTGGGGGTCTTGGGGGACATCTTGGGCTGTGCAGGCTGGCCTCAGGAATGGGAGGGCTCTGTGCTCCTTTCTCCCAGTGGAGCTGGACAACAGGTTTTCCCCATGAACCTGGCTGGGAAATCTCACCTGGCTCTGAAGAGCTCCAGCTGAGCTGTGGGTTTTCAGGGGTGGAATGTCCTTGCAACCCCATCAGAGGAAATTGAACCCTTGCAGCACAGGCTGGGACCGCCCAGGAGCTCCCAGAGCTGGGTGCTCAGCCATGCCCACTGAGTTGAGCAGATGGCTGTGGTCAGCGTCAGTGGTGCAGGGTGGAGCTGGCCATGCCTGGGGGAAGGGAAGTCCCAATTCTAGGACATTCCTAGTGCTTCACTGTGGCCAGTGTTTAGGGGTGTGCTGTGTCCCATTATTTGTCTTGTTAGGGCCTTTGTGGGCCCCTCAGGAATCCCCCTAGTTGTTCCACCAGCACACATGATGGGGGTTCCCCTCTGGACCACTGCTCCAGGCCCAGCACCCCTCTGTGGTCAGCCCTTCAGAGTCCAGAGGCCCAGAGATATCAAGGCAGACCTTGGTAAAACCCAGCAGGACAGTCCCCTGCCGCCACCGGCAGGCCCCCATTGCAGCTGAAACTCCAATGTGTTCTCAGAGATGCCAGTGCCTGTGTCCCATGGTGTCCAACAGCCATCTGGGGTGTGCCTGGGACCCCTGGAAGGGGCTGCCCATCAGACTCCAGGAAGTGGACAGTTCCACAGAGGAGACCTCCAGGACGATGACCCTTGAGACCAGAGAGCAGAGGGCAATGGCACTGTCCTTGGCACACCCCGCCAAGGCACCGCTGTGTGGAGAAGCAGGCAGGACTGCAGTGACCCCAGACCCACGCTACTTCCACATGGACGTGGAATCCACCTGCCATCTGGGGGCACACCATGGGAGTCATGGTGTGGACAATGTGGAGCCTGTGTCTTCACATCTCTGTCCTCAGACACCTGACTTCAGAAGTGGGGCCTGAGCTTGAAGGCCACAGAGGCCCTCACCTGGACCAGACCCCTTCCATGACCCCTCCTCACATCTGCAGCAGCACGGCTTGGACTCCAGTCCCCAGCCAGAGGCCCTGCCCCTGGCAGAGGCCTGGTCACTCCACAGATGTCAGGGATTACTGCAGGGCTGAGCTGCCAGGCTAGAGCAGGGACAGTCGCAGGTACCATGACATGCTGTCCCCAGGCTGAGAGGAAGGAGGGCAGCTTCCTGAATTCTGGATGCTTTGCTGAGGCTCTGCATGTCCACTCTCACCCCAGGTCTCAAGCCCAGCTGCTGCCCTGGGCAGGGAGATGTGCTCTGGGCCTGTTTGTGTCTCTGAGACCCCGATGGAAGGCCTGGGCTCCCAGCCTCTCAGAGCAGCTCCTCCAACCCCAGCCCCAAAGGGGTCCAACTGGGCTGCAGAGATTAATCAGCAGATGCAGATAGCTCTTTTAAGAGAACTAATCACCAGGATGGCCTGATGCATTATTCAGCACTCAGCAGTGTGCCTGGAATTCCTAACGACCTGCCAAAGCCAGCGTCAGGATGGCTGTCACGTCGAGGCCTGGGCTGCTGGCTCCGGGGCCCGTACCCCTTACCCGTGGGGCATTGGGGTTCTTTCTGATCTCAATGCCACACAGACCAGAGGAAGGCCTCTGGGTCAGCCCAGAATTCCTAGCCTCACTCCAGCATCCTTGATGACCACCCTGCAGCCATGGGGCTCAGCAGATGGACCCAACCCTCCCACTCCCAGGCCTGGAGAGCACCTGTCCTTCAGGGTCAAGGGAGGGAGCCCTGGCTGCCCTCCAGCCCCAACCCTGGAGCCCTGTGGATTTGGGTCCCGTCCAGGGACTCTGGCTCAGCCCCTCACTGACATCCTATTGAGCAGCTGCTGCTGGTGTTTATGAGTTTCTCTCCAAGTTGGGAACAAGTTTTATGTGAAAGGTGAGAACCCGGAGAGCATGTTGGTGAAGAGCTGCCCGTTCTGCAGGCTGCCCCCAGGACGGCCTCCACCCGGCTCCAGCCCCCAGCCTGACCCGGCCTGGTCATAGCCGTGCTCCCTCACATTTGCTTTCCCACAGTCTTGGGAGGCAGGAGCACCCTCACCAGCACCCATGTCCACCATGGCTGAAGGTCCAGGTATTGGCAGCCCAGGAGGACCTCTCAAGGGGCCAGCGGCAGACCCTGTCCACAGCCCTCCCACCATGACCCTGGCTAAGCAGAAGCACATCCACCTGTGTCAGGGGCATCTGGCCGGTCTCCGTACAGCGAGCCAGAGGCCTGCAGCAGGTGCCCTGTGATCCTGGGCAGGACTCAGGCCAGGCATCGGGTGGAGCGGAGTGAAGCCAGCTGAATTGGAGCTGACTGGGGCCTGGCATGGGGCGGTCACAACCCACGGGACTTTGGGGACAAGCAGGACAGAGAAGGGAGGGTTTCAGAGCAGGGCCCTTCACGTGTCCTGGGCTGGCCCAGGGCCTTTCCCCCTCTGAGGTGAGGGGCGGGTCTGATTTTTTACCACCGTGTTCAAAGAGGGAATGTCCACTTAAAACCAGGCACTGCGCTCTGACCACAACGGAGACCTCCCTGAGGGGCCCCCGGAAGGAGCTTTTTGAGTGCTTCCTGGGCCCGCGGGATCAGATCCCCACACACCAGAGCTCAACCACCACAGTTCCTCTCCCCAGCACTGCAGGCTGCAGGCCCTGCAGGGGTGTGGCAGGCCCGCTCCCTCCAGGCGCTGGGGACCTCTGGTGGCTGCTGAGGCTCCCTGGCATCGTGGGTCTCTGTGGTCACACGGCCTCCTCCTCAGCCTGCTCCTCTCCCTCCTTCCTCTTAAGAGGGCACTTGCCATTGGACACGGCCACCTGGACAGCCCAGGGTGATCTCACCTCAAGACGCTTAACTTGCATCTGTAAAGACCATTGCTCCAAATAAGGGCACCCTCCCAGGTGGGGAACAGAGGAGTTCACATCTTTTGGGGACCACATTCAATCCATGACACTCCTCAGCCCTGGGGACCCTCTGCCAGGTGCAGGAGGCCAGGAGGCACGTGCCCTGTGAGGCTGCAGTTGGCACCAGAAGGACCTTGGCCTCATGGAGGATCCTGCCGGGGAGCACCGGCGTGGGCTCGGCTGAGAGTGGGAGGAGGCCCCTCTCTGGAGACCCCAGGGGGTGGGGGGTGGGCCCTGGGAGGTGCTGGGTGGGCTGTGTCTGGCCTTCAGGAAATCATGTCTGGTGACTCACAGCAGCTGGGGCTTGGGGGAGGATGGCTGGCTCCTACGTGAAGTTTCGTTTTCTTGATCTTGCTGCAAATGCTATTCCTTTAAGGCTGATATCATGCTATAGTTAACAGGAATGCTGCAAAATTAATGTAAATTTATGTCCCATAGAAAAAATAAGCTTGATCATGTTCTTGGGATCAAGGTGCTGATCCAGGGAGGGTGGGGGGGTGCCATCATCATGGGCCTGGGGACGGGGGGTAAGGGACCTTGTTCCCATACCTTCCCAGTCTTGGCAGATGCCCTGAACCAGGCCCTGCTGATGGCCTGGAAGGAGAGGATTCTCTTCTCCTCTGTGCACCTGCCGCAAAAGTATCCCAATTGCATTTGAAGCACCAGGGTTGGCGTCCTCGTGGTGGGCCTCCTGGCCAGGCTGTCTGCGTGGAGACTTGGAACACTGCAGGGCTGGATGTGCAGTGGTCAAGGTGAGGGCCAGGACACACCTGTGCCAGCCTTGGCTGCAGGCCACACTCCACACTCTGGACAGCCAGCCACCGGCCAGCACAAGTACTTCTTCACCCCAAGGCAGGAGAGGCTTGTGGCAAGATGTAAGACCCCCCAAATTCCTCAAAAGTGACTTTTGTAGTGGGAGGGGGAGGAAGGGGAGTGCTGGGAGTGACACTGGCCAGACCACACTGCTTTGTTGTCACATTGTGTGCATGTACAAACTCGTAGCGACAAATCCCATCCTTACGTGGAACTGTAATGAAACAATAAAAAATGTGGAAAGAGAAAAAACAGTATTTGAGTGGTAAAAAACAAATTGAAAAAAGGCTTTTGTAGAGCCAGTCCTTCCGTGGAGGAGGGCCGATTCCACAGAAGAGGCTCCCGGCAGATCCCTGGGACTGCAGGGCCCCCAGAGAGCCACTCAGCAGGCTGCTCCCAGCCAGCAGCCCCTGCACCTTGAGCCATCTGGTTGGCCAGGTGCAGGCTGTTTTCCCAGTTCTATGGCTGACCTGCAAGGGACGTCATCGTGATGTCCAGGACAGGTGCCCGCGTGCCTCGTTTGCCCCCACTCCCTACTCCCTGAGTGCCAGGACCGACACCTCGGGCATAACTGGCTCTGTCGTGGGCACTCTTCATCTGGAGTTCAGTGAGCCCCTGAGGTCTCGAGAGGTTTGTGGGGAAAGGGAGGTGCTCCTTCCTCGCCCTGTTTCCCCCTCCCTCCCATTTTGGAGTGGGGTCTACAGATCGAATCTTCTAGTGTGACCTTGTCTTCCATGCTGTCACCAAAAATGCAGTTTGGGAAGAAATGAAGTTTTTCTTAAAATGTTTTCCTAAAATACTCTGCAAATTGCACTCACCGGATTCTACAGGAGTTAGGAATTCACGGCTTTCATTTGGAATGCGTGTTCCAGCCCCCTTGTTGATCCTGTATTCTCCATCCCCACCCCGTAAGCTTCAGGTGTGGATGTGTTCCTGAAGACTGTGGGTCCCCTCACAGGCCCCAGATGTTCCTTCTTCAGAACATTCACACCAGGGAGAGTTAAAGGCATTCTTCTGGGCCGCTCCATGCACGCTGATTGGCAGCCAGGGGACGGTGAGTCTTTGACAGCGGCTAGCGGTCTGTGAGTCTCTTTCATAACATCGTCATCTCATCTGGGCTCAGAGCACCCCTGGGAAGACAGCGGGGCACCATCTTCCACTTCAGGAAGGAGGCAGAGGGGAGAGGACGCTCAGGACCCAGGGGCCTACGCAGTCTCTCCCTTGGCATGGTGTGACCGTCCCACTCGACGACATTTTTCCCTTAACCACGATGGCTTAATTGATCCTCTGAACTGCGATGCCCCTGATTAAGGAACGTGTGAGCTGCACTGAGACTATCCAGAAGGCAAGAGCCCACCTGCTCTCCTGCTGCACCTCAGGGATGGCTCTTTGCCACAGGTACAGCAGGAGAGATGAGACGTCTGTAGGTTGGGGTGATGCACACCTGGTAGTTTCATAAAACTAAAAATGAATTTTTCTTGAAATTAGCCAAAAAAAGTTGGTTATTCTGTCTCCTGATGGAGGGGACTTCTTGGTAGCCTGGGACAGCCGTACTGATTTCCCCTGCAGCAGCCCTTGCTCCGAGCAGCCCAGAGCAATCTCACCTGCACCTGGGAGTCTCCAGAGCCTGAGCACCTCCCAGCTCCGAGAGCTTGGCCCAGACAGGTTGGCTTTGCTCTGAGGGGCAGGTTTTGGGGAGCATCTGGGGCAGGTGATTCAGGACAGGTGGGTGGTTGAGGCGGTTCTCTGCACAGGTGGAAACTACCTAAGGGGCAGGAGCTAGGACTAGATCTGAGGCCACATTGGACACCAGAGGTGCGGTGCACACAGAAGGAAGCTGCTCTGTACCAGAGTCCAGAATTCTTCAGCTTGTCCTGCACCCTGAGCAGACTCTGAGTCCTGTCCCTCTGTGGCCTGCACCCTGGGAGATCCTGTTCCTGGGCAGATCCTGAGTTCTAGGATGGACTTGGTCCATGCCACGTAAGGGCTGGGCACCAGCTGCTGATTGGCCGAGTGGGGTAGTCCCTGCCCCAGGCCTCCAGGGTCAACAAAGCACTTGATTTGACCAATATTCATGGGAGCAGCAGGCTGGGCTGGATACGGGGTGTGGTGCCGGCCTGATGGGGCTCCTGCAGTGGACACCATTGAGCACACAGACGGGGCAGGATGGCCTCCCTCCAGTGGAGACCCCAGCAATGGAGGGACTGCCCATGCCCATGCCCCAGGGTGGGGAGCTGGCACCCACTATGGGGGAAGAGAGGGAGTGAGTGGGTGGACAGCAGCTGGGCTGGGGCTTGGGGTTCGGTGAGGAGCTGGCTCTCACCCAGTGCTATGGGAGGCTGGAGACCAGGGAGAAGTGTTGAGGGGCCTGGGCCCCCCCAGGGTGGGCAGTGTACACAGCTGACCCTTCCCACCTCCCGGTCCAGTGAGAGTGACGTGGTTACAGAGGACAGAGGCCACGGGTGTCGAGGCAGGGCAGTGTGCGGCCACGCTGGCCAGCAGGAGAGGGGTGAGTCACCAGAGGGCTGACTCAGGGAGGGGCGGGCCCTGTCCTCAGTCCTGACCCTGCCTGGGAAGCGGGCGCCCAGACTCCTGTGGAAGGGCCTCAGGACAAGAGCTGGGCCTCTGGCATCCCCTGCAGCTGTGGGAGGAGCTGGGAGGAAGAGCACCTCGTCCCCCAGGTCACTACTGCCACCAGAAGAGAGCTGTGGAAAATCAGGCCAAGGGCAGTGAGTCCTCTGTGCCCTCAGGGCAGGAAATACCCTGGCCTCTCACCTCCTGGGCACACTCTCAGGGCCAGGTGAGCAGGCTGGGACAGCATGGTTTGCTGACTTGGCCTGTTCTTTCATCCAAGTGTCAGTCACAAATGCTCCTACGCATTCCCCGTGCAGCCCTGCTGGGTGGTGACTGCCTCGTGGGGCTCTTTCTCCCCACCTGGTTGCCAAGAGACCAGACCTCAAAGTCCCCAGTGAAGCCCGCTGCTGGCCTGTGGATGGCCCCACAGGTGGCCTCCTGGCTGCCCCGAGGAGCCGCGGCCGTGCTCTGCAGCTTTTCATGCATTGCCCTCAATGCCAGAAGAATCGGTGGGCTTCTGATACACGCTTCAAAAACAAATTGAGTGGACCTTGAGTGGGAAGAGCCACAGCACAGGACACTGGCTGCTTTGATCGCCCTGGCGACAGGCGTCTTTGACTGTGGGTGGAAGAGAAGGAATTTGTAACAAACCTTTTGTTGTTAGAGAAGGAGAGCTTTTGCTGGCTTGTGCCCTGGGGCCTCTGACAGGGGCTGTGCCAGCCCAGACCAGGGGCTTTTAAAGTTTTATTTTTAGCTGGAATGTCCAACCCCAGTGGGTGGGGGCCGGGGACTTCTAGAAGGTGTGGTGGGTCCAGAGGAAGACATCTGTGTTTAAGTGAGAGGATCCCTCTGGGTCAGCTCACCACACTCCTCCTGAGCCTGCCCACTGCTGGATATGTCTATCCACACAAAGCCCTTGGTCACCCATGGCCTGGGTGTGGCATGGTTTGGCTAGACCAGAGTGGGAGGGCCCGGTGCTGGGGATGACCAGCATCCTTGAAGGATGCTCACGGGGACTTTTAGGGGAACCGTGCTGTCACGGGATAGCTGAGGCCCTCAGTGTGCAGAGATCTCTGATGTCATGTGCAATTCCACCAGGGGACTGTGGCTCTTCCTCCGGCCCGCATTCCGTTGAACTGGCTGGCAGGGTCTCCTCTGGCATTTCCCTCGTCAGGCACCGACAACCTCTGCTCACCACAAACATTGGCTCACGTCAGGCCAGCAGCGCTGCCCGGCTGCTCAACAGCCCCCTGAACCAGGCCCTAGGGGTCCAGCATCCTTAATTCCCACAACCTAAGGCCAAGGAGCAGCTTCTGCCCAGCTGGTGGCCCCAGCTGAGTGGTGCTGTCACAGCTGCTGTCTCCACTGCAAGATGACACAGCAAGTCTGGTCTCTGGCTCATCTGGACTTCTAACATCTTACAGCTAAGGCCCCGAGCCTCCAGAGCCCAGACAGCTGCCTTGCAGCTGGGCCTTGTGTCCAGCTGTCTAGGGGGGAAGGGGGCAGAGGACTCTAGCCCAGGCTACCCAGGGCCTCTATCCCTGCTACCGACAGATGCCCCATGCCAGGAGCATCTGGTCCCCTGGGGTGTCCTGATCTGACTTGTCACCACCTGACCACGGGCCCGACAGAGGGTGTTTCCAGGTCCATGGCTCAACCAGAGTCAACCGACCACCTTCAGAGCAGAGGGGGCATGGGCCTCACGGCAGGGCACGAGCTGGTCGCCAGGGTCCCAGGTGGAGGTGCTTCAAGGTGGAGTTTGGGTGAGGATTTGCATTTCCAGATAAGAAGAAAATCCAACTCCAGACATAGAGAGTGTTCAGTTCCCCAAAGAAAAATCAAAAGGCCATTAAAAATACAGTCACCTCCAACCCGCTCAGCCAGTCCCGGGAAGTGACTGTGGGCTCAGGAAGGTTTGTGGATGGCAATGGCCCCTCCTGCCCCAAAGCACCATCCTCCTGCTTCGGACCACAGGGTGAATGCCCCCTCCTGCATCCAGTCCACATCTAAGTCAGGGTCCCTCTCCCGAAAAGCCAGAGGCACCGCCTGCCAAGCAGCGCCCAAGGGCTGCCCCCGCGTCCTCTGCTGGGAAACACTTGACCTGTTCAGGGGAGAGCACGGAGCAAGAGGAGGCCTCACAGACAAGCCAGGAGTTCCGTCTCCTCCTGACCCGTGCTGCAGCCCTGGGTCACCAGCCCTGGCCAGCTCTGGAGCGGTGGGATAAGTGGTCTTCCCGTGAGCAGGGAAGGCCAGGGAGCCGCCGTACCCTGGGAGCTTCACTGGTCACACGTTCTGAGCCCGAGTCCCTGGCCTTTCCTCTGTTGGTTTGCAGGTCAGCAACCAGACGAGGGCAGCCCACGTCCACCCCACTGTGGCCTGGACACTCTGCTCCATGCAGACCCACCCAGGCTGGGTGACCGCAGTGGCTGGGTTGGGCAGCAGCTCTGACCCTGTGACCTTGAGGTTGCAGCAGTTCCCAGAGGAGCCAGCTGCTCTCTCTCACCCACCGTCTGTGAAGATACACGTGCCTCCGGCTGGTGCTCTCAGAGGCACTGCGGCCTCACCTTGCTGGCCTCACAGTGGGTCTGACTATTTTCATTTTGATGGGGAAATGGGGCAGACGGCTTTACGAGCTTACCGTATAAGTGTGGCAAGGGTCTTTCAAAAACCCTGATGGATCAGCCACAGAAGCAAAGTGCACTCAGATGCCCAGTGAGGTCTGAACTGGATCGGGCAGCAGCTTCGGCCCCTGTCTTCCAAGGCCCACGGGGTCCAACACTGCTTACAAAAGCCCCTGACCCAGGTGGGACCACCCGGGAGCTGTGCGTCGCACCCAGAAAACCCTTTTTGGCTCTTCTGAGACACTCAAGATGCGCACTCTCCACTACTTGAGGCCTAAGGGAATGTCCCCCAAGCAGTGCCTGACAGAAGGTCAGCAAATTCTTTGCACACATGCTGTGGGTGACCTGGGGGGAGGCCAGTCTTCTGCCAGTGCTGATTCTCTGAGCAGTGGCCAGCAGCCGAGGAAGGAGGTGGAGGACAGCCCTCCCCATGCCAGAGCTGCAGCTGCTAATGGCCGTTTTGCTGAGATCATTTGCCAAGCTTAGAGTTCAGGTATTTTTAGCCTCCAAAAACCCAAGGTCACCCAAGTGACAATTGAGTTTCCAGATTTGTGTGATTCAAACTTAATTCTGCCGCAGCATTCAGAGCCTGGGTCCTGAGAGGAGTGAAAGCCACCCCCTGGTGCACATGACATGGACCATGAGGCCTCCGGGCCCCAGGTCCATCGGGCCTGGCAGGGGCTCAAGAAGCCTGCTCAGTAAGATGGACTGTTTCTGCCACACTCAGTGTCATGGACCTGTGCCTGAGCCAGGAGGCGTGTCCTGGCAACTGCTGGAGCCGGGTGTGAGGGTCGTTGGTCTTCCAGGGAGGAGGGGCGGATTTCCTGACTGTTCCTGACTGCACGCATGTGTGATCACAGGTGGGTACATGTGCATGTGTGTGTGATGGACAGGTGGGGGCGTGTGTGTGTGATGGACAGGTGTGTGTGTGCATGCATGTGTGATCACAGGTGGGTGTGTGTGTGTGATGGACAGGTGGGTGCAGGTGTGTGTGTGTGTGATGGACAGGTGGGTGCAGGTGTGTGTGATGGATAGGTGAATGTGTGCATGCGTGTGTGATCACAGGTGGGTGCGTGTGTGTGATGGACAGGTGGGTGCAGGTGTGTGTGATGGATAGGTGAATGTGTGCACGCGTGTGTGTGATCATAGGTGGGTGCGTGTGTGTGATGGACAGGTGGGGGCGTGTGTGTGTGATGGACAGGTGAATGTGTGCATGCGTGTGTGATCACAGGTGGGTGTGTGTGTGTGATGGACAGGTGGGTGCAGGTGTGTGTGTGTGTGATGGACAGGTGGGTGCAGGTGTGTGTGATGGATAGGTGAATGTGTGCATGTGTGTGTGATCACAGGTGGGTGCGTGTGTGTGATGGACAAGTGTGTGTGCACACGTGTGTGTGATCACAGGGTGTGTGTGTGTGTGAGTGTGTGTGACATAAAGGCAGGTGCACAGCGAGTGGTCCTTGCTGCTGGTGATGGGGCTCCCCTGTGCCTTCCGTATGTTTGGGCCCCAGGAGCCGCAGTTCAGCTGAGATGATGCGGGTTTCAAGGAAGTCCTTTATCAAGGCTGCAAGGGCCAGATACCCTGAGGCATGTGGCCCCACTCATGAAGGTGAGTAGGGCTCTCCTGGGTGCAGGAAGCTGACACTATTGACACCTGGTTCGTCAAGCAGGTCTGGCCTGGCCCTCCTGGTCCCAGATAGGAGCTACGTGGACACAAAAGTAACGGCTACCATGCCAACTCTGGCTGTCTTCTGGGGATAAACGGGGCCGAGGAAACTGTCGTTGGATGTGACAGGTCTGTGACCTCCATGGGTGCCCAGGCCTCTCTGAGCCTCAGGAGTGCTGCACAGGACTGGGCGTGAGCTCTGAGCGAAGGGAGCAGGAGGAAGCGGGTGGGAGTGCAGCCCGACGAGGCTTCTATTTTTAGCTCTCTTCCTGTTGTCTTGATGGAGTGCTTTGATTGCAAATAATCCGGTACAAAGGAGGAGATCATCAGCGCTGGCACATCTGACCCTCTTCATTGATTAGATAATCACAGACACTCATGATGTGGGCATCCTGCTCGGCAGGATGTTGCTGGGACACCAGTCACTCTGCTGCTGGGACCAGACTTGTCCTGGGTCGTGGCCTCCGCAGTGGTGCCTGGGTGTTGAGCCAAGGGTAGGAACCGTGAGTTCTCAGAAGCCCTTGATCAGACATCTGGAAGGTCCTTCCTACCCGACTCTCCCCGGTTCCCAGACCTGCTAGTCGGATCCTCCTGGGATCCCAGACTGCCCTGGGAGCCATAGGCTTGCACGTTGTTTCTCTGATCAGAGTTTTTAAATATCTTTTTTCGTTTACTCTGGAAAATACACGGGCCTGACCCGAGAATAGGGCTGCCAGCTGAGGGGGTTGAAGACGATTCCTGGAAGCAGATGAGTGCTCTGCTTGGCCACAGACAGGGTCCATTTGGAGGAGCCTCTCTAGTGCTGTGGGGAGGGACCCCAGCCCAGAGGTCTGGCTCTGCCACTGCAGGTCTGGGGCAGGGCGAAGGTGAGTAGGGCTCTCCTGGGTGCAGGGAGCTGACTACTGTCCAGCACCTCAGAGGCTGTTCTCTGAAGCTCCCCCACCCTCTGTGGGCTGGAGGTTCGTCAAGCAGGTCTGGCCTGGCCCTCCTGGTCCCAGATAGGAGCTACGGGGACACAAAAGAGCCTGTCCACATGCTGCCGCTTTCCTGGGAGCCGAGGGCCTGTGGCCCTGGTAGAGGGTGCTGGCCAGGAGGAGGGAAGCGGGGAGAGTCAGGAGGCACCTGTGTGCTGTAATTTCACCAGCTCCCCAGGCTGTGGAGGGCTGGATGGGTGGTAGATGCTAAGCACAGCACAATGGAGCCAGACCCTTCTGTCTTCTTCTGTCTTCCAAAGAGCCAGCCCCATGCTGGTCCCTGGCTGAAGATACTGTCCTGCACCTCCAGTGCCCAGGAGGCCCACCACTTCCACACGTGGACAGTGCTGTCTGCCATTTGGAGGCCCGGCCTTCCTCGGGCTCCTCCAGCAGGCTGGCTGAGGACTTGGCTCCTAGAGGGAGGCACTGGTGGAGCCACACAGAGCCCCTGGGAAGGTGCAGGTCTTAATTAACCAGGAAGACACCTGCTTTGGCTTCTCAGTGAATCCCTCACTAGGGGCAATATTGATAATGCCTGGCGGGAGAGGCCCGCCTTCCTCCAGGGAAGCTCAGCTCCAGCCACTGCTGATACAGAGTGACTTCCAGGTGACTCACCTCTCAGAGACTGTGCAGAGCCCCCTCTTCTCATCCTCCCCCCACCCCCTACACCCAGTCAGCAGCTGGGACAGACGCACAGTGAGGCTGCAGCTGGGATGAAGGTGCCCTGAGCCTGGCCTCAAGGCTGCCCAGTGCCCCCAGAAGCCCAGATGAGGGGAGGGCGGCCACACCGTCCCCACTACCCCTCCCTGGAGGTGGCCTTGGAGGGATCTGGCTCTGTTCTGGGTCACTGAGCTGGCAGCTCACCTGCCTGCCCCCACGCCACCCCCGGCCTTCACCCACCCTGAGCTTCTTCACCTCTGAGCTGTCCTCGGGCGCCTGCCTTCCCCTTCATGCCATGGCCAGCAGGGCACAGTGGACGCAGGAGCCCCAGGGGCCTCCCTACTCCTCAGCTCTCCCACCACGGCTCGTGTGTCCAGGCCCAAGCCAACCCCTCAACCAGCCTTGTCCTGCTGTGCTGGCCCACACCGGGAGGAGTGTGGAGACACGGCCCCGCAGGCTCCGTCCTAGGACCTGGAGCCCAGGGCAGCGTCCGACTCTGCACAGGGCCCACCCCCTCCCGCACAGACCTCGGTCCTGCCCCCCGGCCCCTCGTGTAGGTTCCACATGGTCCTCATATCCTCGAATGTGCTTCACTGCCCAGGGATTTCCTCTACCAGATGGTCGCACTGGGCTCCTCTGCCTCCCTCCGCTGTGAACTGGGAGGGTCGGGCAGCAGAGGGGACGTCCCAGGTGTGGATGGTGAGGCAGGTCCTGTTTGCACGAGGAGAAGCTGGGGCACCCGGGGCCTGGGACCCAAGGGCCTGAGCTGGGAGGCAGTACCGGGTCGGAGACTCTGTCTCCAGACTGTCCAAGCCCAGCCTGAGGGTGCAGCAGAACCTCCTGGGGTGCAGCTCAGGAGCTTGCTTTTTCTGAAGATGTAATGGAAGTGAGTTTCCAGGCTCCCAAAGCCGCCACCTGAGTTGACCTTGGGCTGTTCAGATTTGCTTTGGGCATGACATTGCCTGGGCCATGTCCGTGATTCTGTCTGTTTATGTGCAAAAGCCACAGGATGCTAGGGAGGTGATGGTGCCACTGCCCGTGGCTGCCTAATGCTCCAAGAGGGCCACGTGGCCACAGTCCTGGGCAAGACTTCGTGGTCTCAGCCTGCAATGCGAACAGCTCATTTTGCAAGTGTAGAGGCCTCTGGAGGATCTGCTTCTCTGGGCAAGTGGATTCTGGAGCCTGAAGAGTCCGGCTCCACCAGGGCACGAGGGTCTAATGTGCTGGAAGAGACCACAGGCTCCCTGCAGAGAGCGGCATCGAGGCAGCCTTGCTGGCCTCAGGAGGCTGCCAGGACCAGTGGTGATGGGCACTGCAGGGACTCCTGCCCTGCCCTGAAGCTGTGGTGCCCTTGGGGCCATAGGAACTGCCCGCCCATGCCATTGCCTGGCCCACACCGTGGCACCCTCCAGGCAGACCCATGCCCAAGGATACACTTGTCCAGCGCCACAGACCTGCCCGAGGACCCCTCAGCCCCAGATCCTGGGGGGTCTGTGGCCGGGCTAGTAGATGGAGGCCTGGGGGACATGGAACTGAGCTCCCCAACAAGGCACCAAGTCACAGAGGCCACGGCGGGCACAGCAGTGATCGCGGTACCCTTGTGGGGGTGGACTCTGGCCAGGGAACTGTGCCATCCAGCTGCAGAATCATCTTTGTCTCAAAAGGATACTTCTTGCAGGTCACTGTGGACATCAGTGGCCTTGGGTTCTGAGGTGCTGGTGCCCAGAGTGGCTCCTTCTCAGAGGGTCTCAGGTCACCAAGCATGGGCTGCCTGGTCCCCTCTGGAAGCAAATGTCCAGCCCCCAACCTGAATGCCCAGATTATGAGGGCCCGACCCATGTGACTGTGAGCTGCAGGCGTGTCCAGAGCCGAGTGCCATACGGACTCAGACACACCTCCTGCCTGGGGTCACACGGACTGTCCTGGACAGACAGAGCTACAGAGAGAGCTTGTGGGGAGACCCTGGCATGAGCTGCTCATCTGCAATCCATGTGGCCCACGGGTGGGCAGCTCCTTTCCAGGGTCATCTTCGCAGCTCTCCTGCAGGCCTGGCCACAGACGTCCGGCAGGTCTGGGGTGTTTGCCGCATTCTGACACTGGCCTGTGTTCACGTGACCCCCGGGAGATCGCCCTGGCCTGGGCCATCTGTTCTCATTCTGGGGCAGTTAGGAGAATCGTCTTCAAGCCACTGGGATCTCATTTCACAGAGCCATAGCTCCAGTCGTGCTGAGGGGGAACCTGTAGAGCCCTGGGGGTGGGGATCATGGTAACTCTCCCTCCTGCTGTCTTCCAGTCTGATGGCCGGGGCTGGCTGCCGGACCTGGGCCTCCCCAGTGTCTCGACCCAGAGGGAAACCCTGGCTCACCAGCCCCATGGTGACTCCCGCCACAGCAGCCAAGGCCGTGGTGGCTTCTGGATATGCAAAGATGTTCCAGACCAGGCCCTGCCCACTTTTCAGGGCAACAAGTCCTGGGCCTGCGACCCAAGGCCACCCAGCCTGTGACATCTGTGCTGGAGGCCAGAGGCCACCGTGAGGCTGGGCTTTCCCAAGCCTTTTTTGAGGTACTGAGCCAGTCTGGTACCCTGAAGTCTCCTCCACATCTTGCCCTTGCCCCTCAAGCCTTGGGCTTGACTTAAGAGCAACAGTAGAAAGGTACTCCTGGGTCCTGCGTCCACCCGGCCTCCTCCTACGGGCACAGCAGGATGGTGGGGTGGGTGGAACGGGAGCCGCTCACTCTCCCTTCGTGGGTCACAGGCATTTGGGGACTGTCTCCCAGCCGTGGAGGAGATGGCCTGGGTGTAGGCAGTTGACGGCTGCAGCAGACCCAGGGAGCCATTGGTGGGGTTTCTGCTCTGGAGGAGCTGCGTGGCCAGGTCCCCTGAGGCTGTGACGCGCTCCTGCCCATGGGGCACATAGCTGTTCCCACCGCCATGAGAGTCCTGCCATGGCCTGCGAGCTCCACCTAAGGACCTAGGTCATCCTGTACCCAGCCCATGTCAGGGCTGGCAGTGACAGCATGTGACAATAGCCCTGACCAGGGGGAGTGTGGCCATGGCCCTACAGTTTGTGGCAGGGGACTGTGCTCATGCTTCACGCACAGGTGGAGAACACCATTGGTGAGGGGACTCTGGGTGGCCGCCTGTGTCCTCGGGTCAGTGCTCCTCTGTACACAAGCCCAGTGGATTCTCTGGCTCATCACAGAGAGAAGCTGAGTGGCCACCCCTGCTGGGCCAGCACCCAATGTCTCAGGGGCCAGGGCTGTGGCCTGGAGCAGCCCTGTGCAGGCCTCTCCGTGGGCAGGTAGGGAGGCCTGAACCAGCTGCTTGGCCCCTGGACTCCAACTTGGCAGCAGGCACCTGCCAGGATGCAGGACCAGCGTTAACCCTTGCCTCGCCAAAGGCACGGCCTGGTCCCAGCTCAGGGAAGGGAGGCCACTGAAGCCAGAATGAGACAGGCAGTAGAGACAGGTAATGAGTCAGGTTGGATCAAGGAGGCCCAGTTTTAACGAGTCCTATTTAGTGAGTTGGAGACTGCCCCAAGGGATTGAAATGTTAATTCCTGCAGAGCCCTTCCTCCACTCTTATTCAAGAACCTGCCCCTGCTCCTACCTGTTGCTAAGGTAACTGTCCCAGGAATGGCCCCTGCCTACAGGGAGCTCTAAGGTGGTTAATTAATGTGTCCTGGGCTGCTCCATTCTGCCCCTTTGGCCACCTGTTTCCCACCTTTTGGCCCCTCCTTCCCTTCACAGGGACCTTCTGGACAGGGTCTTCACATGGTGGGAGCCTCTGGACTTTGCTTTCAGGATAAATTTTCTGAGGCAGGGATGGGTGTTCACCTTCTCTTCCCTGCTCGGAGATTTTAGAGAAATATCTTTGCTCCTTCTGATTTATTTGGTTCACAGTAATTACAGCCAAATTTAGCCCTGAACATTATCATGCTTCTTCGATTCTATCAAAGTGTGTGAAGCTCTGGTTCGCGATTCTGGCTCGGGACCTGTTTGCAGAGGGCCTGGCACAGCCACAGCCATGCAGCCCCGGCATAAACGTGGGCACCATGTGGGTCTCGTGAGTAGCACACAGTGGCGTCTGGAAGCACTGTGCCCTGGGTTGGGAAGGGTGCAGACTTGGTGGCCCTGTCTCCCTGTCCTGAGAGAGGGTTCAGCCATCCGGGCCATGACTGTGATTTGGGTGCTCGGGGACAGGGGGTCCCAGACAGCGCTCTCCAGAGCCCTAGTCTGAGGCAATCTCAGTGTGCATGTGGGTGAGGAATTGTCCAGCCTGCGGGTCAGCAAGCACGCACAATGCAGTAGGGTCTCAGGGGCTTCTACAGTGTGTCAGGCAGACCCTCGGGTGCAGGGCACCCCCTCTGGGGCTCACTGAAGCAGGTGCAGGCCATGTTCTCTTCCGGCTCAGGCTGTATCCAGGCCAAGAGAGCTGCCCAGGGCTTGGCTTTGGGGCCATGGGCACACTTTCCCTCTGTGCTGGCCCGAGGCTGGGCCTGTCGCTCCACAGTGGGGACTGTGGCGGGCGCAGCCACATGGGTGGCTCTGGGCAGGGTGGCCCTGCAGTCCTGACTCAGCTCTGGAGCTGCATTCCTTTCCTTGGAGAGAGGCTGGAGGATGAAGGACACACTGCCCGTGGGTAAGCTCTGCACAACCTCCTGGTGGTCTCTCCAAAGGCCTCTGCAAGAGCCACCCCCATAGGTGACGCCACATGCTTGCTGGTGAGTCCTCTGTACAAGCTCAGATGCAGCACACCCCCTCTGCCAGTGGAACCTGAGTGACAGGCATCTGGACCTTCCCACTCCAACCTCAGGCAGTGAAGGAACCACCTCCAGGCTGCAGGGAGCAGGGGAGGTGGAGGAGGTGGGTTGTCCAACCAGAGGGCTGGGGGGGGCTGGGGAGGTGGAGGAGAAGGGGTGTGTCCCACCTGAGGGCTGGGAGCAGAGGAGGTGGGAGGAGGTGGGTTGTCCCACCAGAGGGCTGGGGGGGCTGGGAGGTGGAAAAGGAGGGATGTGTCCCACCTGAGGGCTGGGGGAGGAGGGGAGGTAGAGGAGGAGGGATGTGTCCCACCTCAGGGCTGGGGAGCAGGGGAGGTGGAGGAGGAGGGGTGTGTCCCACCTGAGGGCTGGGGAGCAGGGGAGGTGGAGGAGGAGGGGTGTGTCCCACCTGAGGGCTGGGGAGGAGGGGAGGTGGAGGAGGAGGGGTGTGTCCCACCTGAGGGCTGGGGGAGGAGGGGAGGTGGAGGAGGAGGGGTGTGTCCCACCTGAGGGCTGGGGAGCAGAGGAGGTGGAGGAGGTGGGTTGTCCCACCAGAGGGCTGGGGGGGCTGGGGAGGTGGAGGAGGAGGGATGTGTCCCACCTGAGGGCTGGGGAGGAGGGGAGGTAGAGGAGGAGGGATGTGTCCCACCTCAGGGCTGGGGAGCAGGGGAGGTGGAGGAGGAGGGGTGTGTCCCACCTGAGGGCTGGGGAGCAGGGCAGGTGGAGGAGGAGGGGTGTGTCCCACATGACCGCTGGGGAAAAGGGGAGGTGGAGGAGGAGGGGTGTGTCCCACCTGAGGGCTGGGGAGCAGGGGAGGTGGAGGAGGAGGGGTGTGTCCCTCCTGAGGGCTGGGGGGCAGGGGAGGTGGAGGAGGAGGGGTGTGTCCCACCTGAGGGCTGGGGGGCAGGGGAGGTGGAGGAGGTGGGGTGTGTCCCTCCTGAGGGCTGGGGGAGCAGGGGAGGTGGAGGAGGAGGGGTGTGTCCCACCTGAGGGCTGGGAGAGGAGGGGAGGTGGATGAGGAGGGGTGTGTCCCACCTGAGGGCTGGGGGAGCAGGGGAGGTGGAGGAGGAGGGGTGTGTCTCACCTGAGGGCTGGGGGGGCAGGGGAGGTGGATGAGGAGGGGTGTGTCCCACCTGAGGGCTGGGGGAGCAGGGGAGGTGGAGGAGGAGGGGTGTGTCCCACCTGAGGGCTGGGGGGGCAGGGGAGGTGGAGGAGGAGGGGTGTGTCCCACCTGAGGGCTGGGGAGCAGGGGAGGTGGAGGAGGAGGGGTGTGTCCCCACCTGAGGGCTGGGGAGGAGGGGAGGTGGAGGAGGAGGGGTGTGTCCCACCTGAGGGCTGGGGAGCAGGGGAGGTGGAGGAGGAGGGGTGTGTCCCTCTTGAGGGCTGGGGGGGCAGGGGAGGTGGAGGAGGAGGGGTGTGTCCCACCTGAGGGCTGGGGGGGCAGGGGAGGTGGAGGAGGAGGGGTGTGTCCCTCCTGAGGGCTGGGGAGCAGGGGAGGTGGAGGAGGAGGGGTGTGTCCCACCTGAGGGCTGGGAGAGGAGGGGAGGTGGATGAGGAGGGGTGTGTCCCACCTGAGGGCTGGGGGAGCAGGGGAGGTGGAGGAGGAGGGGTGTGTCTCACCTGAGGGCTGGGGGGGCAGGGGAGGTGGAGGAGGAGGGGTGTGTCCCACCTGAGGGCTGGGGGAGCAGGGGAGGTGGAGGAGGAGGGGTGTGTCCCACCTGAGGGCTGGGGGGGCAGGGGAGGTGGAGGAGGAGGGGTGTGTCCCACCTGAGGGCTGGGGAGCAGGGGAGGTGGAGGAGGAGGGGTGTGTCCCACCTGAGGGCTGGGGAGGAGGGGAGGTGGAGGAGGAGGGGTGTGTCCCACCTGAGGGCTGGGGAGGAGGGGAGGTGGAGGAGGAGGGGTGTGTCCCACCTGAGGGCTGGGAGCAGGGGAGGTGGAGGAGGAGGGGTGTGTCCCTCCTGAGGGCTGGGAGGGCAGGGGAGGTGGAGGAGGAGGGGTGTGTCCCACCTGAGGGCTGGGGGGGCAGGGAGGTGGAGGAGGAGGGGTGTGTCCCCTCCTGAGGGCTGGGGGAGCAGGGGAGGTGGAGGAGGAGGGTTGTGTCCCACCTGAGGGCTGGGAGAGGAGGGGAGGTGGATGAGGAGGGGTGTGTCCCACCTGAGGGCTGGGGGAGTAGGGGAGGTGGAGGAGGAGGGGTGTGTCTCACCTGAGGGCTGGGGGGGTAGGGGAGGTGGATGAGGAGGGGTGTGTCCCACCTGAGGGCTGGGGGAGCAGGGGAGGTGGAGGAGGAGGGGTGTGTCCCACCTGAGGGCTGGGGAGGAGGGGAGGTGGAGGAGGAGGGGTGTGTCCCACCTGAGGGCTGGGGAGCAGGGAGGTGGAGGAGGAGGGGTGTGTCCCACCTGAGGGCTGGGGGAGCAGGGGAGGTGGAGGAGGAGGGGTGTGTCCCACCTGAGGGCTGGGGAGCAGGGGAGGTGGAGGAGGAGGGTGTGTCCCTCCTGAGGGCTTGGGGGAGCAGGGAGGTGGTGGAGGAGGGGTGTGTCCCACCTGAGGGCTGGGGAAGCAGGGGAGGTGAAGGAGGAGCGGTGTGTCCCACCTGAGGGCTGGTGGGGGAGCAGGGAGGTGGAGGAGGAGGGGTGTGTCCCCACCTGAGAGCTGGGGGAGCAGGGGAGGTGGAGGAGGAGGGGTGTGTCCCAACCTGAGGGCTGGTGGGGGAGCAGGGAGGTGGAGGAGGAGGAGGGGTGTGTCCCACCTGAGGGCTGGGGGAGCAGGGGAGGTGGAGGAGGAGGGGTGTGTCCCACCTGAGGGCTGGGGAGCAGGGGAGGTGGAGGAGGAGGGGTGTGTCCCACCTGAGGGCTGGGGGAGCAGGGGAGGTGGAGGAGGAGGGGTGTGTCCCACCTGAGGGCTGGGGGAGCAGGGGAGGTGGAGGAGGAGGGGTGTGTCCCACCTGAGGGCTGGGGAGCAGGGGAGGTGGAGGAGGAGGGGTGTGTCCCACCTGTTGGCTGGGGAGCAGGGGAGGTGGAGGAGGAGGGGTGTGTCCCACCTGAGGGCTGGGGAGGAGGGGAGGTGGAGGAGGAGGGTTGTGTCCCACCTGAGGGATGGGGGAGCAGGGGAGGTGGAGGAGGAGGAGGTGTGTCCCACCTGAGTGCTGGGGGAGGAGGGGAGGTGGAGGAGGAGGGTTGTGTCCCACCTGAGGGCTGGGGAGTAGGGAGGTGGAGGAGGAGGGGTGTGTCCCACCTGAGGGCTGGGGGGTAGGGGAGGTGGAGGAGGTGGGGTGTGTCCCACCTGAGGGCTGGGGGAGCAGGGGAGGTGGAGGAGGTCGGGTGTGTCCCACTGAGGGCTGGGGGAGCAGAGGAGGTAGAGGAGGAGGGGTGTGTCCCACCTGAGGGCTGGGGAGCAGGGAAGGTGGAGGAGGAGGGGTGTGTCCCACCTGAGGGCTGGGGAGGAGGGGAGATGGAGTAGGAGGGGTGTGTCCCACCTAAGGGCTGGGGGAGGAGGGAGGGGAGGTGGAGGAGGAGGGGTGTGTCCCACCTCAGGGCTGGGGAGGAGGGGAGGTGGAGGAGGAGGGGTGTGTCCCACCTGAGGGCTGGGGAGCAGGGGAGGTGGAGGAGGAGGGGTGTGTCCCACCTGAGGGCTGGGGAGGAGGGGAGGTGGAGGAGGAGGGGTGTGTCCCACCTGAGGGCTGGGGGAGGAGGGGAGGTGGAGGAGGAGGGGTGTGTCCCACCTGAGGGCTGGGGAGGAGGGGAGGTGGAGGAGGAGGGGTGTGTCCCACCTGAGGGCTGGGGAGCAGGGGAGGTGGAGGAGGAGGGGTGTGTCCCACCTGAGGGCTGGGGGAGCAGGGGAGGTGGAGTAGGAGGGGTGTGTCCCACCTGAGGGCTGGGCGAGCAGGGGAGGTGGAGGAGGAGGGGTGTGTCTCACCTGAGGGCTGGGGGGGCTGGGGAGGTGGAGGAGGTGGGGAGTGTCCCTCCTGAGGGCTGGTGGAGCAGGGGAGGTGGAGGAGGAGGGGTCTGTCCCTCCTGAGGGCTGGGGAGCTGGGGAGGTGGAGGAGGAGGGATGTGTCCCACCTGAGGGCTGGGGGAGCAGGGGAGGTGGAGGAGGAGGGGTGTGTCCCACCTGAGGGATGGGGAGGAAGGGGAGGTGGAGGAGGAGGGGTGTGTCCCACCTGAGGGCTGGGGAGGTGGGAGGTGGAGGAAGAGGGGTGTGTCCCACCTGAGGACTGGGGGAGCAGGGGAGGTGGAGGAGGAGGGGTGTGTCCCACCTGAGGGCTGGGGAGCATGGGAGGTGGAGGAGGAGGGGTGTGTCCCACCTGTTGGCTGGGGAGCAGGGGAGTGGGAGGAGAGGGGTGTGTCCCACCTGAGGGCTGGGGAGGAGGGGAGGTGGAGGAGGAGGGGTGTGTCCCACCTGAGGGATGGGGGAGCAGGGAGGTGGAGGAGGAGGAGGTGTGTCCCACCTGAGGGCTGGGGGAGGAGGGAAGGTGGAGGAGGAGGGGTGTGTCCCACCTGAGGGCTGGGGAGGAGGGGAGGTGGAGGAGGAGGGGTGTGTCCCACCTGAGGGCTGGGGGGCAGGGGAGGTGGAGAAGGTGGGGTGTGTCCCACCTGAGGGCTGGGGGAGCAGGGGAGGTGGAGGAGGACGGGTGTGTCCCACCTGAGGGCTGGGGAGCAGAGGAGGTAGAGGAGGAGGGGTGTGTCCCACCTGAGGGCTGGGGAGCAGGGGAGGTGGAGGAGGAGGGGTGTGTCCCACCTGAGGGCTGGGGAGGAGGGGAGGTGGAGGAGGAGGGGTGTGTCCCACCTGAGGGCTGGGGAGCAGGAGAGGTAGAGGAGGAGGGGTGTGTCAAACCTGAGGGCTGGGGAGCAGGGGAGGTGGAGGAAGAGGGGTGTGTCCCACCTGAGGGCTGGGGAGCAGGGGATGTGGAGGAGGAGGGGTGTGTCCCACCTGAGGGATGGGGAAGCAGGGGAGGTGGAGGAGGAGGGGTGGGTCCCCCCTGAGGGTTGGGAGGGCAGGGGAGGTAGAGGAGGTGGGGTGTGTCCCACCTGAGGGCTGGGGGAGCAGGGGAGGTGGAGGAGGAGGGGTGTGTCCCACCTGAGGGCTGGGGGAGCAGGTGAGGTGGAGGAGGAGGGGTGTGTCCCACCTGAGGGCTGGGGGAGCAGGGGAGGTTGAGGAGGAGGGGTGTGTCAGACCTGAGGGCTGGGGGAGCAGGGGAGGTGGAGGAGGAGGGGTGTGTCCCACCTGAGGGCTGGGAGCAGGGGAGGTGGAGGAGGAGGGGTGTGTCCCACCTGAGGGCTGGGGAGAAGGGGAGGTGGAGGAGGAGGGGTGTGTCCCACCTGAGGGCTGGGGAGGAAGGGAGGTGGAGGAGGAGGGGTGTGTCCCACCTGAGGGCTGGGGGAGCAGGGGAGGTGGAGGAGGAGGGGTGTGTCCCACCTGAGGGTTGGGGGAGAAGGGGAGGTGGAGGAGGACGGGTGTGTCTCACCTGAGGGCTGGGGAGGAGGGGAGGTGGAGGAGGAGGGGTATGTCCCACCTGAGGGCTCAGGGAGCACGGGAGGTGGAGGAGGAGGGGTGTGTCCCACCTGAGGGATGGGGGAGCAGGGGAGGTGGCGGAGGAGGGGTGTGTCCCACCTGAGGAATGGGGGAGCAGGGGAGGTGGAGGAGGAGGGGTGTGTCCTACCTGAGGGCTGGGGAGCAGGGGAAGTGGAGCAGGAGGGGTGTGTCCCTCCTGAGGGATGGGGGAGGCAGGGGAGGTGGAGGAGGAGGGGTGTGTCCCACCTGAGGGCTGGTGGGGGAGCAGGGGAGGTGGAGGAGGAGGAGGGGTGTGTCCCACCTGAGGGCTGGGGAGCAGGGGAGGTGGAGGAGGAGGGGTGTGTCCCACCTGAGGGCTGGTGGGGGAGCAGGGGAGGTGGAGGAGGAGGAGGGGTGTGTCCCACCTGAGGGCTGGGGGAGCAGGGGAGGTGGAGGAGGAGGGGTGTGTCCCACCTGAGGGCTGGGGGAGCAGGGGAGGTGGAGGAGGAGGGGTTTCCCACCTGAGGGCTGGGGGAGCAGGGGAGGTGGAGGAGGAGGGGTGTGTCCCACCTGAGCACTGGGGAGCAGGGGAGGTGGAGGAGGAGGGGTGTGTCCCACCTGAGGGCTGGGGGAGCAGGGGAGGTGGAGGAGGAGGGGTGTGTCCCACCTGAGGGCTGGGGGAGCAAGGGAGGTGGAGGAGGAGGGGTGTGTCCCACCTGAGGGCTGGGGAGCAGGAGAGGTGGAGGAGGAGGGTGTGTCCGACCTGAGGGCTGGGGAGCAGGGGAGGTGGAGGAGGAGGGGTTTCCCACCTGAGGGCTCGGGGAGCAGGGGAGGTGGAGGAGGGAGGGGTGTGTCCCACCTGAGGCTGGGGGAGCAGGGGAGGTGGAGGAGGAGGGGTGTGTCCCACCTGAGGGCTGGGGAGCAGGGGAGGTGGAGGAGGAGGGGGTGTCCCACCTGAGGGCTGGGGGATCAGGAGAGGTGGAGGAGGGGGGGTGTGTCCCACCTGAGGGCTGGGGGAGCAGGGGAGGTGGAGTAGGAGGGGTGTGTCCCACCTGAGGGCTGGGCGAGCAGGGGAGGTGGAGGAGGAGGGGTGTGTCTCACCTGAGGGCTGGGGGGGCTGGGGAGGTGGAGGAGGTGGGGAGTGTCCCCTCCTGAGGGCTGGTGGAGCAGGGGAGGTGGAGGAGGAGGGGTCTGTCCTCCTGAGGGCTGGGGAGCTGGGGAGGTGGAGGAGGAGGGATGTGTCCCACCTGAGAGCTGGGGGAGCAGGGGAGGTGGAGGAGGAGGTGTGTGTCCCACCTGAGGGATGGGGGAGAAGGGGAGGTGGAGGAGGAGGGGTGTGTCCCACCTGAGGGCTGGGAGGTGGGAGGTGGAGGAAGAGGGGTGTGTCCCACCTGAGGACTGGGGGAGCAGGGGAGGTGGAGGAGGAGGGGTGTGTCCCACCTGAGGGCTGGGGAGCATGGGAGGTGGAGGAGGAGGGGTGTGTCCCACCTGTTGGCTGGGGAGCAGGGGAGGTGGAGGAGGAGGGGTGTGTCCCACTTGAGGGCTGGGGAGGAGGGGAGGTGGAGGAGGAGGGGTGTGTCCCACCTGAGGGATGGGGGAGCAGGGGAGGTGGAGGAGGAGGAGGTGTGTCCCACCTGAGGGCTGGGGGAGGAGGGAAGGTGGAGGAGGTGGGGTGTGTCCCACCTGAGGGCTGGGGAGGAGGGGAGGTGGAGGAGGATGGGTGTGTCCCACCTGAGGGCTGGGGGGCAGGGGAGGTGGAGAAGGTGGGGTGTGTCCCACCTGAGGGCTGGGGGAGCAGGGGAGGTGGAGGAGGACGGGTGTGTCCCACCTGAGGGCTGGGGGAGCAGAGGAGGTAGAGGAGGAGGGGTGTGTCCCACCTGAGGGCTGGGGAGCAGGGGAGGTGGAGGAGGAGGGTGTGTCCCACCTGAGGGCTGGGGAGGAGGGGAGGTGGAGGAGGAGGGGTGTGTCCCACCTGAGGGCTGGGGGAGCAGGAGAGGTAGAGGAGGAGGGGTGTGTCCCACCTGAGGGCTGGGGAGGTGGGAGGTGGAGGAGGAGGGTGTGTCCCACCTGAGGGCTGGGGGAGCAGGGGAGGTGGAGGAGGAGGGGTGTGTCCCACCTGAGGGCTGGGGGAGCAGGTGAGGTGGAGGAGGAGGGGTGTGTCCCACCTGAGGGCTGGGGGAGCAGGGGAGGTTGAGGAGGAGGGCTGTGTCCCACCTGAGGGCTGGGGAGCAGGGGAGGTGGAGGAGGAGGGGTGTGTCCCACCTGAGGGCTGGGGAGCAGGGGAGGTGGAGGAGGAGGGGTGTGTCCCACCTGAGGGCTGGGAGAAGGGGAGGTGAGGAGGAGGGGTGTGTCCCACCTGAGGGCTGGGGAGGAGGGGAGGTGGAGGAGGAGGGGTGTGTCCCACCTGAGGGCTGGGGGAGCAGGGGAGGTGGAGGAGGAGGGGTGTGTCCCACCTGAGGGTTGGGGGAGAAGGGGAGGTGGAGGAGGAGGGGTGTGTCCCACCTGAGGGCTGGGGAGGAGGGGAGGTGGAGGAGGAGGGGTATGTCCCACCTGAGGGCTGGGGGAGCAGGGGAGGTGGAGGAGGAGGGGTGTGTCCCACCTGAGGGCTGGGGGAGCAGGGGAGGTGGAGGAGGAGGGGTGTGTCCCACCTGATGGCTGGGGGAGCAGGGGAGGTGGCGGAGGAGGGGTGTGTCCCACCTGAGGAATGGGGGAGCAGGGGAGGTGGAGGAGGAGGGGTGTGTCCCACCTGAGGGCTGGGGAGGAGGGAGGTGGAGGAGGAGGGGTGTGTCCCTCCTGAGGGCTGGGGAGCAGGGTAGGTCGAGGAGGAGGGGTGTGTCCCACCTGAGGGCTGGGGGAGCAGGGGAGGTGGAGGAGGAGGGGTGTGTCCCACCTGAGGGCTGGGGAGCAGGGGAGGTGGAGGAGGAGGGGTGTGTCCTACCTGAGGGCTGGGGGAGCAGGGGAAGTGGAGGAGGAGGGGTGTGTCCCTCCTGAGGGATGGGGGAGCAGGGGAGGTGGAGGAGGAGGGGTGTGTCCCACCTGAGGGCTGGGGGAGCAGGGGAGGTGGAGGAGGAGGGGTGTGTCCCACCTGAGGGCTGGGGGAGCAGGGGAGGTGGAGGAGGAGGGGTGTGTCCTACCTGAGGGCTGGGGGAGCAGGGGAAGTGGAGGAGGAGGGGTGTGTCCCTCCTGAGGGATGGGGGAGCAGGGGAGGTGGAGGAGGAGGGGTGTGTCCCACCTGAGGGCTGGGGAGGTGGGAGGTGGAGGAGGAGGGGTGTGTCCCACCTGAGGGCTGGGGAGCAGGGGAGGTGGAGGAGGAGGGGTGTGTCCCACCTGAGGGCTGGTGGGGGAGCAGGGGAGGTGGAGGAGGAGGGGTGTGTCCCACCTGAGGGCTGGGGAGGTGGGAGGTGGAGGAGGAGGGGTGTGTCCCACCTGAGGGCTGGGGGAGCAGGGAGGTGGAGGAGGAGGGGTGTGTCCCACCTGAGGGCTGGGGAGGTGGGAGGTGGAGGAGGAGGGGTGTGTCCCACCTGAGGGCTGGGGAGGTGGGAGGTGGAGGAGGAGGGGTGTGTCCCACCTGAGGGCTGGGGGAGCAGGGGAGTTGGAGGAGGAGGGGTGTGTCCCACCTGAGGGCTGGGGAGCAGGGGAGGTGGAGGAGGAGGGGTGTGTCCCACCTGAGGGCTGGGGATCAGGGGAGGTGGAGGAGGAGGGGTGTGTCCCACCTGTTGGCTGGGGAGCAGGGGAGGTGGAGGAGGAGGGGTGTGTCCCACCTGAGGGCTGGGGAGGAGGGGAGGTGGAGGAGGAGGGGTGTGTCCCACCTGAGGGATGGGGGGAGCAGGGGAGGTGAGGAGGAGGAGGTGTGTCCCACCTGAGTGCTGCGGGAGGAGGGGAGGTGGAGGAGGAGGGGTGTGTCCCACCTGAGGGCTGGGGAGTAGGGGAGGTGGAGGAGGAGGTGTGTGTCCCACCTGAGGGCTGGGGGGTAGGGTAGGTGGAGGAGGTGGGGTGTGACCCACCTGAGGGCTGGGGGAGCAGGGGAGGTGGAGGAGGTCGGGTGTGTCCCACTGAGGGCTGGGGGAGCAGAGGAGGTAGAGGAGGAGGGGTGTGTCCCACCTGAGGGCTGGGGAGGCAGGGGAGGTGGAGGAGGAGGGGTGTGTCCCACCTGAGGGCTGGGGAGGAGGGGAGGTGGAGGAGGAGGGGTGTGTCCCACCTGAGGGCTGGGGGAGCAGGGGAGGTGGAGGAGGAGGGGTGTGTCCCACCTGAGGGCTGGTGGGGGAGCAGGGGAGGTGGAGGAGGAGGGGTGTGTCCCACCTGAGGGCTGGGGGAGCAGGGGAGGTGGAGGAGGAGGGGTGTGTCCCACCTGAGGGCTGGGGAGGAGGGGAGGTGGAGGAGGAGGGGTGTGTCCCACCTGAGGGCTGGGGAGCAGGGGAGGTGGAGGAGGAGGGGCGTGTCCCACCTGAGGGCTGGGGAGCAGGGGAGGTGGAGGAGGAGGGGTGTGTCCCACCTGAGGACTGGGGAGCAGGGAGGTGGAGGAGGAGGGGTGTGTCCCACCTGAGGGCTGGGGGTCAGGGGAGGTGGAGGAGGAGGGGTGTGTCCCACCTGTTGGCTGGGGAGCAGGGGAGGTGGAGGAGGAGGGGTGTGTCCCACCTGAGGGCTGGGGAGGAGGGGAGGTGGAGGAGGAGGGGTGTGTCCCACCTGAGGGATGGGGGGAGCAGGGGAGGTGGAGGAGGATGAGGTGTGTCCCACCTGAGTGCTGGGGGAGGAGGGGAGGTGGAGGAGGAGGGGTGTGTCCCACCTGAGGGCTGGGGAGTAGGGGCGGTGGAGGAGGAGGGGTGTGTCCCACCTGAGGGCTGGGGGGTAGGGTAGGTGGACGAGGTGGGGTGTGTCCCACCTGAGGGCTGGGGGAGCAGGGGAGGTGGAGGAGGAGGGGTGTGTCCTACCTGTGGGCTGGGGAGCAGGGGAGGTGGAGGAGGAGGGTTTCCCATCTGAGGGCTGGGGGAGCAGGGGAGGTGGAGGAGGAGGGGTGTGTCCCACCTGAGGGCTGGGGGAGCAGGGGAGGTGGAGGAGGAGGGGTGTGTCCCACCTGAGGGCTGGGGAGCAGGGGAGGTGGAGGAGGAGGGGTGTGTCCCTCCTGATGGCTGGGGGAGCAGGGGAGGTGGAGGAGGAGGGGTGTGTCCCACCTGAGGGCTGGGGTGCAGGGGATGTGGAGGAGGAGGGGTGTGTCCCACCTGAGGGCTGGGGGAGCAGGGGAGGTGGAGGAGGAGGGGTGTGTCCCACTGAGGGCTGGGGGAGCAGGGAGGTGGAGGAGGAGGGGTGTGTCCCCACCTGAGGGCTGGGGGAGCAGGGGAGGTGGAGGAGGAGGGTGTGTCCCTCCTGAGGGCTGGGGAGCAGGGGAGGTGGAGGAGGAGGGGTGTGTCCCACCTGAGGGCTGGGGGAGCAGGGAGGTGGAGGAGGAGGGGTTTCCCACCTGAGGGCTGGGGAGCAGGAGAGGTGGAGGAGGAGGGGCGTGTCCCACCTGAGGGGCTGGGGGAGCAGGGGAGGTGGAGGAGGAGGGGTTTCCCATCTGAGGCTGGGGGAGCAGGAGAGGTGGAGGAGGAGGGGTGTGTCCCACCTGAGGGCTGGTGGAGCAGGGGAGGTGGAGGAGGAGGAGGGGTGTGTCCCACCTGGAGGGCTGGTGGGGGAGCAGGGGAGGTGGAGGAGGAGGAGGGGTGTGTCCCACCTGAGGGCTGGTGGAGCAGGGGAGGTGGAGGAGGAGGGGTGTTTCCCTCCTGAGGGCTGTGGGAGCAGGGGAGGTGGAGGAGGAGGGGTGTGTCCCACCTGAGGGCTGGGGGAGCAGGAGAGGTGGAGGAGGTGGGGTGTGTCCCTCCTGAGGGCGGGGGAGCAGGGGATGTGGAGGAGGAGGGGTGTGTCCCTCCTGAGGGCTGGGGGAGCAGGAGAGGTGGAGGAGGTGGGGTGTGTCCCTCCTGAGGGGCTGGGGGAGCAGGGGAGGTGGAGGAGGAGGGGTGTGTCCCACCTGAGGGCTGGGGAGCAGGGGAGGTGGAGGAGGAGAGGGGTGTGTCCCACCTGAGGGCTGGGGGAGCAGGGGAGGTGGAGGAGGAGGGGTGTGTCCCACCTGAGGGCTGGGGGAGCAGGGGAGGTGGAGGAGGAGGGGTGTGTCCCACCTGAGGGCTGGGGAGGAGGGGAGGTGGAGGAGGAGGGGTGTGTCCCACCTGAGGGCTGGGGAGCAGGGGAGGTGGAGGAGGAGGGGTGTGTCCCACCTGAGGGCTGGGGGAGCAGGGGAGGTGGAGGAGGAGGGGTGTGTCCCACCTGAGGGCTGGGGGACCAGGGGAGGTGGAGTAGGAGGGGTGTGTCCCACCTGAGGGCTGGGGGAGCAGGAGAGGTGGAGGAGGTGGGGTGTGTCCCTCCTGAGGGCGGGGGAGCAGGGAGGTGGAGGAGGAGGGGTGTGTCCCTCCTGAGGGCTGGGGGAGCAGGAGAGGTGGAGGAGGTGGGGTGTGTCCCTCCTGAGGGCTGGGGGAGCAGGGGAGGTGGAGGAGGAGGGGTGTGTCCCACCTGAGGGCTGGGGAGCAGGGGAGGTGGAGGAGGAGGAGGGGTGTGTCCCACCTTAGGGCTGGGGGAGCAGGGGAGGTGGAGGAGGAGGGGTGTGTCCCACCTGAGGGCTGGGGGAGCAGGGTAGGTGGAGGAGGAGGGGTGTGTCCCACCTGAGGGCTGGGGAGGAGGGGAGGTGGAGGAGGAGGGGTGTGTCCCACCTGAGGGCTGGGGAGCAGGGGAGGTGGAGGAGGAGGGGTGTGTCCCACCTGAGGGCTGGGGCAGCAGGGGAGGTGGAGGAGGAGGGGTGTGTCCCACCTGAGGGCTGGGGAGGAGGGGAGGTGGAGGAGGAGGGGTGTGTCCCATCTGAGGGCTGGGGGGCTGGGGAGGTGGATGAGGAGGGGTGTGTCCTCCTGAGGCCTGGGGGAGCAGGGGAGGTGGAGGAGGAGGGGTGTGTCCCTCCTGAGGGCTGGGGGAGCAGGGGAGGTGGAGGAGGAGGGGTGTGTCCCACCTGAGGGCTGGGGAGGAGGGGAGGTGGAGGAGGAGGGGTGTGTCCCACCTGAGGGCTGGGGGAGCAGGGGAGGTGGAGGAGGAGGGGTGTGTCCCACCTGAGGTCTGGGGAGCAGGGGAGGTGGAGGAGGAGGGGTGTGTCCCACCTGAGGGCTGGGGGAGCAGGGGAGGTGGAGGAGGAGGGGTGTGTCCCACCTGAGGGCTGGGGAGGAGGGGAGGTGTAGGAGGAGGGGTGTGTCCCACCTGAGGGGCTGGGGAGGAGGGGAGGTGGAGGAGGAGGGGTGTGTCCCCCTGAGGGTTGGGGGAGCAGGGGAGGTGGAGGAGGAGGGGTGTGTCCTCCCTGAGGGCTGGGGGATCAGGGGAGGTGGAGGAGGAGGGGTGTGTCCCACCTGAGGGCTGGGGAGGAGAGGAGGTGGAGGAGGAGGGGTGTGTCCCACCTGAGGGCTGGGGGGCAGGGGAGGTGGAGGAGGAGGTGGTTTGTCCCACCTGAGGGCTGGGGGAGCAGGGGAGGTGGAGGAGGAGGGGTGTGTCCCTCCCTGAGGGCTGGGGAGCAGGGGAGGTGGGAGGAGGAGGGGTGTGTCCCACTGAGGGCTGGGGGAGCAGGGAGGTGGAGGAGGAGGGGTGTGTCCCACCTGAGGGCTGGGGGAGCAGGGGAGGTGGAGGAGGAGGGGTGTGTCCCACCTGAGGGCTGGGGAGCAGGGGAGGTGCAGGAGGAGGGGTGTGTCCCACCTGAGGGCTGGGGAGCAGGGGAGGTGGAGGAGGAGGGTTGTGTCCCACCTGAGGGCTGGGGAGCAGGGGAGGTGGAGGGAGGTGGGGTGTGTCCCACCTGAGGGCTGGGGAGGAGGGGAGGTGGAGGAGGAGGGGTGTGTCCCACCTGAGGGCTGGGGAGCAGTTGAGGTGGAGGAGGAGGTGTGTGTCCCACCTGAGGGCTGGGGAGCAGGGGAGGTGGAGGAGGAGGGGTGTGTCCCACCTGAGGGCTGGGGAGCAGGGGAGGTGGAGGAGGAGGGGTGTGTCCCACCTGATGGCTGGGGAGAAGGGGAGGTGGAGGAGGAGGGGTGTGTCCCACCTGAGGGCTGGGGAGCAGGGGAGGTGGAGGAGGAGGGGTGTGTCCCACCTGAGGGCTGGGGGAGCAGGGGAGGTGAGGAGGAGGGGTGTGTCCCACCTGAGGGCTGGGGGAGCAGGGGAGGTGGAGGAGGAGGGGTGTGTCCCACCTGATGGCTGGGGGAGCAGGGGAGGTGGGAGGAGGAGGGGTGTGTCCCACCTGAGGGCTGGGGGGAGCAGGGGAGGTGGAGGAGGAGGGGTGTGTCCCACCTGAGGGCTGGGGGAGCAGGGCTCCTCTCTCTTTTCCAACCTGCTCCGTTGGCCTTTTTCTTTTGGAGGTCAGGACTCACCTGCCCATGTCTTTCCATGGTCCTTTTTTTGGGAAACCTGATTACTGTCTGTGATTAGAAGGTTTTGGCCTGAATGCCCATCTCTGCTTCCTGCTGGCTTGTCTCTGCCGCAGCAGCACAGAGGACGAGCCGTGGGCCCCCCTTGTGGGAGGACTTGCTGGTAGGTGCTGTGCCCTGGGCCTGCAGGGCACAGCCTGGCTGTTCTGACCCATAAGCACCGTGGGTCAGCTTTGCAGGAGGTCCTGGACTAACTGCTTGGTGGATCCAGGTGGAGCAGGGAAACAGAAACCATTAACACTGTGCGGCCCAGCTGGGGTCCTCAATTTGCTGCTGTGGGGGCTGTCTCAGGCTCTGGGTCCTGTACAGCCCCTAGGGCCTGTACTCTAGGGGAGCTCAGCTGTGTCCCCAGGTCCTGGGCCTCAACACTGGCCTCTCAAGAGGTTCCTTAGCCCCTGACACTACCCAGGGGCCTGGACCCTGACAGGTATAGCAAATCCCTGCTATACCCTCTCTGACCAAATGCCCTGAAATATCCCTACCTGTTGACAGGATTTTCTTGGGTCCTCCACTGTGATCTGCCTGGCTCCCGACACAGAATACTGCCATAGATGGCTTGCTGCTTC